>NW_018407845.1:555132-598678 GCF_002113885.1 Mizuhopecten yessoensis
GGATGTCAACCCTGTAAAAAAGAGCCTATCACTCCTGATATTTTAAAACAGTTAGTGACATTTTTTGCTAAAGACTCGTGTTCCCTGATGGATCTAAGAATAGTGTGTATGTGTTTAGTAGGTTTTGCCGGTTTCCTTAGATTTGCGGAATTGGTCAATATTAAGAGATCGGACATCGTTTTCGCTGATCAGTTCATGACTATCAGAATTCCCAGAAGTAAGACGGATGTAGTTAGCGCAGGAGCAGAAGTAGTTATTGCTAAGACTTCTACGATATTATGTCCGGTTGCCATGCTCAAACGCTATTTGACTTGTGCTAAGATTCCCTCGGACTCCACAGCTTTTATTTTTAGGCAAATGTCATTTTGTAAAAGTTCTAATTCGTTCCAGCTTCGTAATTCTGGTCCCCTTTCTTACACTAGAGCTAGAGAACTTCTTTTAGAAAAGCTTTCATTATTAGGTTTAGATAGTAGGAAATTTGGCCTCCATAGTCTGAGGGCTGGTGGAGCTACCGCGGCAGCAAACTCAGGAGTAGCTGAACGTATATTCAAGAAGCACGGTCGTTGGAAGTCCGAGACGGCCAAGGACGGTTATGTGGATGAGGGCTTGGACGAAAAATTTTCTTTTACACAAAAGCTGGGTGAGAATGTAATTTTAATGTTTGTCAGACTTTTAACCCATTCTTTGTACTCGAAGCGCTAGCTGCAGTCAGCTATTTCCCATATTACAGTATTGATAAATGATTTATGTTCGTTTGAACTGGTGAATTAGAACATAAGTGATTATAATCACACCACCAGTATATATATTGGGGGGGGGGGGGGGAGAAAGGAATAAAAATAAAACATATAAAAAGTGCTTTCTACTGTGCTCCGGAGGACAGCGGTGTGTATGCATTAACGAGGCTGATTATAAAGTAAATCTGAGTACTAGTGTTGTGAAGGAGACATTTCATTTGGACAGAATCTTAGTACTAGTGTTGTGAAGGAGACATTTCATTGGGACAGAATCTTAGTACTAGTGTTGTGAAGGAGACATTGGGACAGAATCTGAGTACTAGTGTTGTGAAGGAGACAATTCATTGGGACAGAATCTGAGTACTAGTGTTGTGAAGGACACATTGGGACAGAATCTTAGTACTAGTGTTGTGAAGGAGACATTTCATTGGGACAGAATCTGAATACTAGTGTTGTGAAGGAGACATTTCATTGGGACAGAATCTTAGTACTAGTGTTGTGAAGGAGACATTGGGACAGAATCTGAGTACTAGTGTTGTGAAGGAGACATTTCATTGGGACAGAATCTGAATACTAGTGTTGTGAAGGAGACATTGGGACAGAATCTGAGTACTAGTGTTGTGAAGGAGACAATTCATTGGGACAGAATCTGAGTACTAGTGTTGTGAAGGACACATTGGGACAGAATCTGAGTACTAGTGTTGTGAAGAGGAGAAATTTCATTGGGACAGAATCTGAGTATTAGTGTTGTGAAGGAGACATTTTATTGGGACAGAATCTGAGTACTAGTGTTGTGAAGGAGACATTGGGATAGAATCTGAGTACTAGTGTTGTGAAGGAGACATTGGGACAGAATCTGAGTAAGAGTGTTGTGAAGGAGACATTGGGACAGAATCTGAGTACTAGTGTTGTGAAGGAGACATTTCATTGGGACAGAACAGAAGTTGAGTAGAAACTGCTGGTTCTCCACAAATGTTGTTGGTTGGTTGAGGGTTTTTCGCCTACATGAATCCTCCCTTACGGGTTTCATCTCACCGACGTCTACAAAGGTAGTATGGGTAGGGTTTATATAGGTATACATGTAGGGTTATCCCTAATTCCCTGTCGTTACCTAGTGTACTAGTATACACAGTCACAATGGTAGTATGGGTAGGGTATATATGGTTATAAATGTAGGGTTATCCCTAATTCCCTATCGTTACCTAGTATACTAGTATACACAGTCACAAAGGTAGTATGGGTTGGGTATGTATAGGTATAAATGTAGGTTTGTCCCTAATTCCTGGTCATTACCTAGTGTACTAGTATACACAATATCACAATGGTAGTATGGGTAGGGTATATATGGTTATAAATGTAGGGTTATCCCTAATTCCCTATCGTTACCTAGTGTACTAGTATACACAGTCACAATGGTAGTATGGGTAGGGTATGTATAGGTATAAATGTAGGTTTGTCCTTAATTCCCTGGTCATTACCTAGTGTACTAGTATACACAGTCACAATGGTAGTATGGGTAGGGTATGTATAGGTATAAATGTAGGTTTGTCCCTAATTCCTGGTCATTACCTAGTGTACTAGTATACACAGTCACAATGGTAATATGGGTAGGGTATATATGGTTATAAATGTAGGGTTATCCCTAATTCCCTATCGTTACCTAGTGTACGAGTATACACAGTCACAATGGTAGTATGGGTAGGGCATGTATAGGGATAAATGTAGGTTTGTCCCTAATTCCCTGTCGGTACCTAGTGTACTAGTATACACAATCACAAAGGTAGTATGGGTAGGGTATGTGTAGGTATAAATGTAGGTTTGTCCTTAATTCCCTATCGTTACCTAGTGTGCTAGTATACACAGTCACAATGGTAATATGGGAAGGGTATGTATAGTTATAAATGTAGGTTTGTCCCTAATCCCCTATCGTTACCTAGTGTACTAGTATACACAGTCACAATGGTAGTATGGGAAGGGGATGTATAGGTATAAATGTAGGTTTGTCCCTAATTCCCTATCGTTACCTAGTGTACTAGTATACACAGTCACAATGGTAGTATGGGTAGGGTATGTATAGGTATAAATGTAGGTTTATCCCTAATTCCTGGTCGTTACCTTGTGTACTAGTATACACAGCCACTGGTCTACATTTGTCTCAGATAATCAGGGTAGACATTAGTAAGAATGCTGAGGGCATCACACAAAATCTGGACTAATCATAGCATACCTGCTGATCTTTTACCCGTTTTCAATTGTATATGGTGAACAAAATCTCAAACAAAATATTATTTTACACATATATTTTTTTAATCAAGAACAACACATAAATGAGTAACAAAATTTCAGTTAACATAGATTCTAACTGAATAGTTTTTGTGAAGTAAGTTTTATAACCGGTAACAGTATTTTGCACGAAAAATGTGATATTGTAAATAATCATATGACAGCTAGGGAAACTCTTTACTTTCGTTTTAGAAAAAAAGAGACGGACAATTCTATGAACAAAACATCTCTCAATTTAAAGGCTACCATTACCGGTATGGTCAAAGGGAGGCAATTCCTAGAGTGAATTACCGTATGCTTTTTTTCCATTTCGAAATGTAGTTTTTTTTTTACATTTCAGTAGTTTTATTAGCTCACCTGGCCCAAAGGGAGGGCCAGGTGAGCTTCTGGTATGGTGCGGCGTCCGTCGTCCTTCCGTCGTCAACATTTTACTTTAAACAACTTCTTCTCAGTAACCAAAAGGCCTAGGGTGATGATATTTCGCCAGAAGCATGCTGAAATGAAGGGCTACTAAGTTTGTTCAAATAAGTGACCTTCATACATGTTCAAGGTCACAGGTGTCAAATATGTTAAATTCTTTAAACAACTTCTTCTGAATAACCAAGAGGCATAGGGTGATGATATTTCGCCTGAAGCATGCTGAAATGAAGGGCTACTAAGTTTGTTCAAATACGTGACCTTCATACATGTTCAAGGTCACAGGGGTCAAATATGTTCAATTCTTTAAACAACTTCTTCTGCATAACCAATAGGCCTAGGGTGATGCCATTTGGCCAGTAGCATGCTGGGATGAAGGGCTACCAAGTGTGTTCAAATGAATAAACTTGACCAACTTTCAAGGTCACAGGTGTCAAATATGTTAAATTCTTTAAACAACTCCTTCTGAATAACCAATAGGCCCAGGGTGATGATATTTGGCCAGAAGCATGCTGGGATGAAGGGCTACCAAGTTTGTTCAAATAAATGACCTTTATCCATTTTCAAGGTCACAGGGGTCAAATATGTTAAATTCTTTAAACAACTTCTTCTGAATAACCAAGAGGCATAGGGTTATGATATTTGGCCAGTAACATGCTGGGATGAAGGGCTACCAATTTTGTCCAAATAAATGACGTTAATTTATATTCAAGGTCACATGGGTCAAATATGTTTAAAACCTTTCAACAACTTTTGAATAACCAATAGGCCTAGGGTGCTTTAATTTGGCCAGTAACATGCTGGGATGAAGGGCTACCAAGTTTGTTCAAATAAATGACCTTGGTTTATTGACCTTCATCCATTTTCAAGGTCACAGGGGTCAAGTATGTTTAAAACCTTTAAACGACTTCTTCTGAATAACCAAGAGGCCTTGGGTGCATAAATTTGGCCAGTAACATGCTGGGATGAAGGGCTACCAATTTTGTCCAAATAAATGACGTTAATTTATATTCAAGGTCACATGGGTCAAATATGTTTAAAACCTTTCAACAACTTCTTCTGAGTAACCAATAGGCCTAGGGTGATGATATTTGACCAGTAACATGCTTGGATGAAGGGCTACCAAGTTTGTTTAAATAAATTACATTGACTTATATTCTAGGTCACAGGGGTCAAATATGTTTAAAACATTTAAACAACTTCTTCTGAATAACCAATAGACCTTGGGTGCATAAATTTGGCCAGGCACATGCTGGGATGAATGGCTACCAAGTTGTTCAAATAAATGACCTTCATCCATTTGCAATGTCACAGGGGTCAAATATGTTTAAAACCTTTAAACAACTTCTTCTGAATAACCAAAATGCCCAGGGTGATGATATTTGGCCAGTAGCATGCTGGGATGAAGGGCTACCAAGTTTGTTCAAATGAATGACCTTGAACCACTTTCAACCTAATGTCATTGTTTGACATTCAAGGTCACACTGATATTCTGCCTGTAGCTGTTATTTAGTCCACTATTAAGATTACAAGCGTGAGATTAATACCAGGGGAGCGATGCAGGCCCATTGGGCCTCTTGTTCTTGTTTCCCCTTCTATATAAAGGATAAAGCAGCCAAAAGTAGTTTCTGACAAAGAGTTGCCTCCCCTGTCTGTTTTTTCATAGGCCTTTTGCCGCCCATAAATTGGACACTCATTTTGATGCTGTGCCTGCATTGTATAATTTTAGTATATCATCAGGATTNGGGGGGGGTCACACAGATTTAAAACAACTACAATTCTGTAAAATACATGGTGTCACGTGATGTGATTTTAATGGAATATTTCTTTTGAAAAGGACTTAAATATTAGTATTTGTAATCATATTGTTTAACTTGTAAGTACCTTTTACCTGAGTTACAAAGTACTAAGTCACTGGATCAATTTTTAGCCCATCATCATCTGATGGTGGTCTATTCAAATCACCCTGCATCCGTGGTCCGTCTGTCGTCCGTCCTTAAACAATTCTTGTTATCGGTATTTCTCAAGAAGTACCATAGGGATCTTTCTCAAATTTTATATGTAGGTTCCCATTGGTCCTTAGCTGTGAAGGGAAACTTTTGAGACTGATCAGATAAACAACATGGCCGACTGGCAGCCATCTTCGATTTGATAGTGAAAGTTTGTTATCGCTATTTCCCGGGAAGTACCAGAGGGTTCTTTCTCAAATTTTATAGGTAGGTTTCCCCTTGGTCCTTAGCTGTGCAGGGAAACTTTTGAGACTGATCGGATAAACAACATGGCCGACAGATAGCCATCTTAGATTTTGATAGTGAAAGTTTTTTATGGCTATTTCCCGGGAAGTATGGGAGGGATCTTTCTTAAATATTATATGTGGGTTCCCCTTGTTCCCTTGTTGAATAGCAGTGCCTGAAATGGATGGTTGCTTGCTCGCCAATGGCAGTTAAAGTCTCGCTCAAGTTACTTAAAGTTGTCAAAAGTGAGGTAGTCACTGGCCAAACAAAAATAGTTTGGGCGACTGTTGAAAAATTAATGAGTAAAAAGAATTATAGTCCCTTCCACATTAACTGCATGGGGGGCAGTATATTTTTCAGTTGTCACTACTTCGATTTGAATCGAACTGTCTGTGATTAAAAAAATGTGTGGGTTTTTTTCTGATTTTCTATAAAATACTGCCAGGGTGTCTTCTCTGAGGTGCAAGTTTTGTGTATTTCTTTTTGGGAAGACCTGAATGGATGGAGTGGATCATGTCAGGTTTTAACTAGGGTTGAAGAATTCAAAATATAATGTTTTATTCTCTTTTACATATTACAAACATTGTTATGTTATATGTAATTTAGATGTGCTGAAGCATTGTGTTAAATGCTGTGGAAATATTTCTTCCCAAAATTATTTGGGCATGAGGGATATTTCTCAAATAGGATATGTAGTATAGGTTCCCCTTGATCCCTCGTTGTGCATGTTATATTTTGAGACTGATCATAAAAACAAAATGGCTAAAGGAAGAACTAAACAGATCTTTCTCATATGGCAATGATTGATTCTATTTCTTTCACATTAAGTCCTGTACTAGTAAATATGTGAAATGACAAACTCACTTTGAAGGTTGGCTTTCATACACATCAGTATTAAGTTTAGATCAAAAGTTACCTCAAGTTGCATTTACTGTTAACATGACTCGATCAAACAGTTTAGAGGAAAGAAGAGAAAAGATCAGACTGACAAAGAACTAATGAAGATGGTACAATGGTGGGCTCCAAGATCCCTCTGGGATCTGTTGTTAAAATTACCACATCATGTTTGGGTGGTGGTTGTAATTTTAGTCATACTTATTTGAACTGCGACACAGAACTTGCCATTCCCCATTGAACTAGCTAGTGCATCACTATAAAATATCAGTGTAGCATAGGAGATCATTTCGGCTCATTCATCTGTTGTATATAATTATGTGTTGGTTAAGAACTTGGCAAGTGTTCATCTATCACAGTGATAGGTATATGTCTGTACACATGAATATTCAGTACTTCAGCTGTCGCTGGAACTTGTCGGTCAGTTTTTCAGTACTAATTGGTATATATATTGGTTAGTATAGTAACACAGCCGGAAGACTTATTATACAATACATAACCCAATGAAAGACAAAACAAAGTCAACTTTACGTAATTATTGATTTATAGTATTTTTTCCTTTCAATATTAACATTTTAAAGCATGACAATCGTAAATACATATACATCTGTATCATTTTGGTAAGTACTTAATTTTGGCACAATGATTGCTTTTTTAAAGCCATTTGTTTTTGTTGAAGGAAACTATATGTAATACATGTACATGTATGCAAAATTGTATGGTCACAATGAAATTTATAATTTTATGTTGTTAATCTGTGAACAGTTAAAGACACACATGATATGTTTCCTACACTTTAACATGTATACCTTTGATTTGTGTAGGAGTTGTCTCCCATAGTTTATTTAAATTATCATTATGTGCTTGAAAAATCCTAATTAAGTCAATGATTTATTGATCTGATATGAAGTGGAAACTAACTTACGGTCCTATGTAGATGTTTGATATCCTGATCTCCGAGATCACAGTCCGTGATGTCTGTTAGAATCGGTTACAACATGTTTTTGTTGTGAAAGTATCATAATTAAGTACACCGTTCTGATTGAAACAAATTAAAGCACATCAATCTAGACAGAGGTAGATGAAAAGTGGACTAAACGTTTAGCCTTAGCCTTAGCTTTTACACAGCAGTTCAGCAAGCCTTGATCAGGTACAGAACATCCGGTATCTTCCATCTAACAAACACAAACACCATTAGATCTACAAGTACATCAATTCCTACCTTCTGTATCATAACTCATGGTGTTTGATATACACAACAGCTAAACCTGAAGTACAGATATAACAAGCAATAAAGTGATGTTGAGATAACATTGCAAATCTTAAATTGTAGTATTACAATCAGATTGTAATCAGATTTGAAGCATGAAATTGTTAAATAGATGTTCTAAAGCTCCTACTGATCAAAATACCGAATATTACATTACAGAGACTTAATTTATAACTGCAATTCTTTTTCCATAAAAATTATTGTTTGTCGCAATAATAGCTCTCAAGAGCTAATGTTCCTTGTTTACCTGTATGGGACGTTAAATAAAGTGTCTTGTATCTTGTAAGTGTTGATGTGATGCCAGAAACAAGACTAACAGTATTACTGTACAAGGATGGAGATAACATCACACAGTAACAGATTATATTTCAAGTTTTGAGGTGACATCGCAATCCTGGAGTTGTAGTGTTACAAGTGGCATCACAAACCTTTAGTTGTATTTCAAGCGTTGAGGTAAAATCACAAATTAAAAGTTGTAGTATTAAGGTTGTATTACAACCCTCCAAGTAACAATCCAGTATCCAGTTCTATTTACAGGTATAACATCTTCTTGTTGCTGGTTTCTCCTCTAAACTTATTCCTTCACTATTTCTCGTTGTGTTTTTATTTACATTAATCCGTAAAAAATTGGTAATGTTGGTGCTGGTCTGAACAAAAGTAAGCATAAATTCTCCTCAGGTGATGATATATGACAATATTAGTCCTGCGATAATAGCGTTAACGAAGCACAGCCTAAAAACTAGCCAGGCTAACACAGCACAACAGAGCGTTGCAATCATCATGTACGAAAAAAAGGCACACATTTTCCATGTAAAGAGATCTCATCCGGATTTGAACAGCAGGACCGCCATAGGACCTAAATAGAAGTACACAAAATGTTTAGTTTCATGTGTGACGTAACTTCCAAAGTTTCGCCCTACGACACAGTGCCATGTTGGATTGTACTTTTTGTCGAAGGCCTGTTTGATGTACGCAGCAACGTCCTTTTCAATGCTGTACTTGTCCACAGCTTCCGATGCACATTCCGCAGCATATTTTTGCATTTCGTCAGACATGTCACAGTTTTTGACCACCAGTTTTTTGTCCGTGACTCCCAACGTCTCTGCAGGTGCCACACCCTTCACTACAGCCATTTTAAGGACAGGAAAAGTTTTCTCACTTCACAGATAAAATCCTTACACAGGGATGTCCTTAATCACAGAGAGTGCTGGTGATATCAACTAGCTACAAGTCTCGAAGTTATCAACAATTTGATGAACTTTTTGATTAAATTCCATCTACTTGCACCAAGTTTGGTCTAGGAATTCAATCTCAGAGAAGCTCACTTTTTATCCCACATCAGAAATTGTTGCATAAAATACCAATTAATATATATGAGTTCTGTATAGCAATGACCACTGAAGTGATGAGGCTAGTTGATTGACAGTTGTCTGTAGTATTTGTAAGGCTCTCCCCACAAACTCTCTAGAGTACTTCCAGCCTTGTCTCAGACTCCGTATCCTTGTGTTAGAAACACTGGTACTGTCTACACACTATTGTCGGTGGTAAATGGTTCTTTCAGGTAACATGTTGTATAACCAGGAAGTCTGTAGCTAGGTACGTGTCTACACCCTCGCACCAGTCTTAGGTCTGATGGCTGTTGACGAGGAGGGATACACAACATTAAAAAATGCACACAATGTGTCTGTAGGCTGTGCTGTAGTACTTACAGTGGTATTATCACCCTGGTTAAAAGTTCCTACACATACCAACAAATCTCTGCCTCCTCCAACTCTCACCAGCAGGTCTCCGACACAAACATATTGAGTTTGTATCGATCTATAGATCTAAAACATCATAAACAGTTCTCCTATGTTTCTGATACAAGATCTGCAGGTGTGATATTCATAAAAAAGTTAAAACACCTGTTAACCGGTATCATTATTTCCCCCAAAAAATTTAAGTTGAAGATATTAAAGTGCATCGTATCAGTTTCCTACTATAGCTTAAATAGAATTTTCCTCCTGGAACAATTAACATGTCTGAGTTTTAAATTCCTACCACGTTTCTTTGAATTAATATGTACTTATATGATGTACTGTGATTCTATTGGGTATGGTACTATATGTTAGAGTGTGTCAGTACTTACTTCATACACAGTCACCACACTGATCTCGGCAACCTACCTATACATTTCTCACATACCTACACATGTAATGAACGTGTGGTGAACGAGAACACGGTCATCATGTGTGGGAGTTCTCCACATTTTACTGACTACTATTTGTTTCTTAACCACGGCCAATTAATGCCACTTAGAGGAACACTAAAAATCGTGGTGATGACATAATCACTGTGGTTACCCAGTGGTTAACTTTGGCTACCTTTGCATCGCTGCTTTGTCAGACTAGTTTGAAATATTTCATGATTCCTATGTATATATAATTGTAGGTAGGAAATCCGATGATATAGGCCTACCGGGTATATAAATTTATAATGTATAACCCTTTATATCTGTATAATCCTATCTCTATAACATAAGCATATTTAAATAATTGTATTTGTATATTCTTTTCTTAATATCTCTGCATAAAAACTATCTGTATTAATCCTATCTCAGATAATAATATAGTGTTGAACAACACATTTAATAACTATATCTTCCAGTTTCATTGAGCATCATTCTTATATATTTTTTCCAGCCTATCATGTCAAAAACTGTATTTTCATTTGAAATTTTAAGATGTTTGAAAGCTAGGAATATTTAAATTCATTTAATGTGAATTGGCTACATGTATCAAAACACACAGTGTACAAGGAAAAAATGATACAATCAGTGTTCTATACAAGTTAACCATCCCGCAGAGCCAGGGAATAAACACACAGTGTACAAGGAAAGATTATACAATCAGTGTTCTATACAAGTTAACCATCCCACAGAGCCAGGGCATAAACACACAGTGTACAAGGAAAAAATGATACAATCAGTGTTCTATACAAGTTAACCATCCCGCAGAGCCAGGGAATAAACACACAGTGTACAAGGAAAGATTATACAATCAGTGTTCTATACAAGTTAACCATCCCACAGAGCCAGGGCATAAACACACAGTGTACAAGGAAAAAATGATACAATCAGTGTTCTATACAAGTTAACCATCCCGCAGAGCCAGGGAATAAACACACAGTGTACAAGGAAAGATTATACAATCAGTGTTCTATACAAGTTAACCATCCCACAGAGCCAGGGCATAAACACACAGTGTACAAGGAAAAATGATACAATCAGTGTTCTATACAAGTTAACCATCCCGCAGAGCCAGGGCATAAACACACAGTGTACAAGGAAAAATGATACAATCGGTGTTCTATACAAGTTAACCATCCCGCAGAGCCAGGGCATAAACACACAGTGTACAAGGAAAAATGATACAATCGGTGTTCTATACAAGTTAACCATCCCGCAGAGCCAGGGCATAAACACACAGTGTACAAGGAAAAATGATACAATCGGTGTTCTATACAAGTTAACCATCCCGCAGAGCCAGGGCATAAACACACAGTGTACAAGGAAAAATGATACAATCGGTGTTCTATACAAGTTAACCATCCCGCAGAGCCAGGGCATAAACACACAGTGTACAAGGAAAAATGATACAATCGGTGTTCTATACAAGTTAACCATCCCGCAGAGCCAGGGCATAAACACACAGTGTACAAGGAAAAATGATACAATCGGTGTTCTATACAAGTTAACCATCCCGCAGAGCCAGGGCATAAACACACAGTGTACAAGGAAAAATGATACAATCGGTGTTCTATACAAGTTAACCATCCCGCAGAGCCAGGGCATAAACACACAGTGTACAAGGAAAAATGATACAATCGGTGTTCTATACAAGTTAACCATCCCGCAGAGCCAGGGCATAAACACACAGTGTACAAGGAAAAATGATACAATCGGTGTTCTATACAAGTTAACCATCCCGCAGAGCCAGGGCATAAACACACAGTGTACAAGGAAAAATGATACAATCGGTGTTCTATACAAGTTAACCATCCCGCAGAGCCAGGGCATAAACACACAGTGTACAAGGAAAAATGATACAATCGGTGTTCTATACAAGTTAACCATCCCGCAGAGCCAGGGCATAAACACACAGTGTACAAGGAAAAATGATACAATCGGTGTTCTATACAAGTTAACCATCCCGCAGAGCCAGGGCATAAACACACAGTGTACAAGGAAAAATGATACAATCGGTGTTCTATACAAGTTAACCATCCCGCAGAGCCAGGGCATAAACACACAGTGTACAAGGAAAAATGATACAATCGGTGTTCTATACAAGTTAACCATCCCGCAGAGCCAGGGCATAAACACACAGTGTACAAGGAAAAATGATACAATCGGTGTTCTATACAAGTTAACCATCCCGCAGAGCCAGGGCATAAACACACAGTGTACAAGGAAAAATGATACAATCGGTGTTCTATACAAGTTAACCATCCCGCAGAGCCAGGGCATAAACACACAGTGTACAAGGAAAAATGATACAATCGGTGTTCTATACAAGTTAACCATCCCGCAGAGCCAGGGCATAAACACACAGTGTACAAGGAAAAATGATACAATCGGTGTTCTATACAAGTTAACCATCCCGCAGAGCCAGGGCATAAACACACAGTGTACAAGGAAAAATGATACAATCGGTGTTCTATACAAGTTAACCATCCCGCAGAGCCAGGGCATAAACACACAGTGTACAAGGAAAAATGATACAATCAGTGTTCTATACAAGTTAACCATTCCGCAGAGCCAGGGCATAAACACACAGTGTACAAGGAAAATGATGCAATCAGTGTTCTATACAAGTTAATCACCCCACAGAGCCAGGGCATAAACACACAGTGTACAAGGAAAATGATGCAATCAGTGTTCTATACAAGTTAACCATTCCGCAGAGCCAGGGCATAAACACACAGTGTACAAGGAAAATGATGCAATCAGTGTTCTATACAAGTTAATCACCCCACAGAGCCAGGGCATAAACACACAGTGTACAAGGAAAATGATGCAATCAGTGTTCTATACAAGTTAACCATTCCGCAGAGCCAGGGCATAAACACACAGTGTACAAGGGAAAATGATACAATCAGTGTTCTATACAAGTTAACCATTCCGCAGAGCCAGGGCATAAACACACAGTGTACAAGGAAAATGATGCAATCAGTGTTCTATACAAGTTAATCACCCCACAGAGCCAGGGCATAAACACACAGTGTACAAGGAAAATGATGCAATCAGTGTTCTATACAAGTTAACCATTCCGCAGAGCCAGGGCATAAACACACAGTGTACAAGGGAAAATGATACAATCAGTGTTCTATACAAGTTAACCATTCCGCAGAGCCAGGGCATAAACACACAGTGTACAAGGAAAATGATGCAATCAGTGTTCTATACAAGTTAATCACCCCACAGAGCCAGGGCATAAACACACAGTGTACAAGGAAAATGATGCAATCAGTGTTCTATACAAGTTAACCATTCCGCAGAGCCAGGGCATAAACACACAGTGTACAAGGGAAAATGATACAATCAGTGTTCTATACAAGTTAACCATTCCGCAGAGCCAGGGCATAAACACACAGTGTACAAGGAAAATGATGCAATCAGTGTTCTATACAAGTTAAACACCCCACAGAGCCAGGGCATAAACACACAGTGTACAAGGAAAATGATGCAATCAGTGTTCTATACAAGTTAACCATTCCGCAGAGCCAGGGCATACACAGAAGTGTCGGTATCATCCTACACTTAAAGTTTGAGTGTGGTGCATGAAGGGTTACAGATTTTTGAACACTCATCAAACCTTTGATGATTAATACATTCTTGTTTGTATATCATATTACCTGCATCTGTCTTCAATGATTGTCTGATGGATCCGTCCTGTCCCCCCTAAAACACAAAGTAGACTCTTTCGTTCCTTGATACAGAATAGACTATCATGTTTTGTAGTGTAGAACAGGATTGTAGTTTGTGACTTGATTTTAGTTCTGATTGTATTTACTCTGAACACATTGTTTCCAGATAATTTTCAAGTGGGTTCAAGGTCAAGTTATAAGTAGATTCAAGGTCATCATGTTTTGGCATGTTCTCTGGTAGGGAGACTTTATATATTATGATGGAAGGCATTGTAGTCATTGTCTTTGGAATTTGTTTACAGTACGTTTCAGAGAATTGAAAGTGAAAACTGATTTTGACATACAAAATGTACATTTAATAGAAAAGGAAACAACATCATAAACGAAATAAAGATGTAACCGTCTCCAGCATCACGTTTTATGTTGGTGCTATGAAGACATTGATTTCAAATTCATTTGTGGAATGTTGCCGTGAAACCTGTATGTCTATTACAGATTTAGAATGTAGTTCATGTATACTAAAAAGGGGTGGAGGTAATGTTCCTGAACTTGATCTGATCGCTGTTTCTTGTACTGTTATCCCAGTGTACCTTTCAGAACAGTATCATGTTGTAGCTTAGTAATGCTCCGAACCAATTTTCCTAATGTTGCTTCAAGCGAACTTTCTATATAATTAAACTGAAATAACAAAGCAATATAAATGTGATAAATTTGTAATATTAGAAAAATTGCAGAGGTGAAATCACAGCATGAAATTTAATGGAAACAAAATAAAGGAATAGAAACATTTAAAAAAACATCCTTCTCGAGGACAAAGATATTCCTAGTTTAAAATCCCTTCAGATGAAATATTCCTGTCCTACAGCTGTGCACATTACAGGGTCATATGATTTTAATCACATTTTGATATTTATATTCATTGAACAAAAAATTGAATCTGCAGGTATCAATAGTAGGCCAGTAATGTTTTCATTTCTTGAATATATCTGTTGTTATATATTTTTAGTGGACGGCTCAGCTCAGCTCTGCAATAGTTAGGTAATGACTTGATTTAGGTAATCCAAAGATGCCCCTAATTACCACTCACAGTTGTAATTATTTTATTGTAATTTTATCGCCAGCGTTACCTGTTCATGCGAGGGCTGATTCAGCAAGAAATTAAACAACGGCGTGTCCACTACCTCAAGTCTGCTGCAGAATGTACATCACGAGCAATTGTATCTCTGGAACTCTCGGAGGATCCCATCAAATCTGTCCACCAGGCTGAGAAACTTCAAGGGGTATGTATCAAATCTGTCCACCAGGCTGAGAAACTTCAAGGGGTATGTAGCAAATCTGTCCACCAGGCTGAGAAATTTCAAGGGGTTTGTATCAAATCTGTCCACCAGGCTGAGAAACTTCAAGGGGTATGTATCAAATCTGTCCACCAGGCTGAGAAATTTCAAGGGGTTTGTATCAAATCTGTCCACCAGGCTGAAAAACTTCAAGGGGAATGTATCAAATCTGTCCACCAAGCTGAGAAATGTCAAGGGGTATGTAGCAAATCTGTCCACCAGGCTGAGAAACTTCAAGGGGTTTGTACCAAATCTGTCCATAACATAGACAGCACAAAGGATATATATCAGATATGTCCATTTTACATCTGTTTTAGCTCACCTAAAAAAATGTGGGGGAGCTTATGTTATTGTGTAGTGGCCGTCGCCTGTCCATCAACAGATGGCCATAGGGGTATTGAAATAAGGTGATAATACAGGCCTATGAGCATCTTGTTCAATATGATTCTTGGAATTCTGCATCAAATGGAGTACAGTTCATGCAATTTGCATGTCTGTTTATTTTTTGCTAAGTCTCATAAACCTGTGACATTTCCATGACCATCTCCAGTAAGAAACTGCCTTCACTTCTTGCCCACCTGGTCAAAGATCTTCTCGTTAAAGGATCCAGTTGTCACCATGCCCTCCTGGTCAAAGATCTTCTCGTTAAAGGTTCCAGTTGTCACCATGCCCACCTGGCCAGTAATCTCAATGCAGGCCACGGATGGCAAACTTTGTAAATTTCTCAATTTCTTTTTGAAAAATAATGAAACAAGTATCTCCTTTTATCCTTGTTTTTTTTATGATCACTTTTAAGGCTTAGTCATAATTTAAAGATTTTCCAAAATGCAGTATGTCTTGGTGAAGACTTGTGTCGTGATGTCATTGATGTACAACTGGTTATGTGTTTACTTTTGAGCCTCCAGTAGCCTGCTCCCTATTTTGTTAGTGTTATTTGTTATACAACTTCTCTGTTTATATCTGAAAACCATCTGTTTGTGGGGGTCTATAGAGTAAGGTCCTGTCTGTGTTAATATTTGTAAACCATCTGTTTTCGGGGTCTATAGAGTAATGTCCTGTCTGTTTTATCTACTCACAACTGTTCAGGTCTACACAGAGCCTGGCAATATACAGCCAACTTGTATACTTACCACATAGGTGTGTTTTGTTACCTGAATTGTATCATTGTTTGGTCACCAGATGACAACAGGACCATTGACTTTCCTGTTTATTTACTTTTCTTAAATTGGCAAAAATTGATATCATATCTGAGCTCTTGTTTGACTTAAAAGAACTGTTCTCATAGTATTTTTAGCCCATCATCATCATCTGGTGGTGGGCTATTCAAACCACCCTTCGTTCGTGGTCTGTCATTCCGTCTGTCCTGAAACAATTCTTGTTAGCGCTATTTCTTAGTGCTAGAGGGATATTTCTCCAAGAGTTTCACATAAAAGTTTCCCATGGTCCTTACTTATGCATAGCCAAAATACTTATGCATAGCCAAAATACTTATGCATAGCCAATTTTGGGACTGATCACAAAACCAAGATGGCCAACAGGCAGCGTTCTTGGATTTAATATTAAAAGTTTTTTAGCACTATTTCTCAGAACTTACTTGAGGGATATTTCTCAAATTTCACACGAAGGTTCCCTATTGTCCTTATAGTTAGGCATATCAAATTTTGGGATGAAGGGTGAACCAAGATGGACAACAGACAGTTAACTTGAATTTTGAGAGTTAAATTTTGTTAGTGCTAATTTTCAGAAAGTACTCTAGGCATCTTTCTCAAATTTCACTTTAAGGTTTCCCATGGTCCCTTTTGTTACTCATTCTGAATTTTGAGGCTAATTGGAAAACCAAGATGACTGGCAGCAGATGGCCATATTGAATTTGAGTTAAAGATTGTTATCGCTGTTTCTCGGAAATTGATGGAGGTATCTTCCTCAAATTGGATATGTAGGTTTCCCATGGTATTGTACATCTTTCTTATGAAACTGATCAGAAGAACAAGATGGCTGCCAGGCAAACAGAGTAAACAGATAAGAGAAAAGAAGAGATAAGATCGAACTGATATAGAACTTATGAAGATGGTTACCGTATGATGGTTAGTGCAAAGATCCCTCAGGGGTCATAGTCAATATACCATGAGTAGGTTGTTATCACTTCAATACTTTTTCACCTCTTTCTTCTTGCATATAGTTACTGTACGTACCTCAGTAGAAAAATAATTTCTCTGTGTAATAGTCGTATATCTAGATCTGTGTCTTTTTAGCTTCATTGTAATGGTCTAGATATTTCAGTAAGTACTACACACATGATGCCATTTAACATTTTGCATTTTTTTTTTTTGCAATTTTTTTATGCTTCTTTCTTAATTATTGTGTTCAAGTAATATTGATGAAAAAGTGTTTAATTGACATTTTGTTAACCAAACTATACGGAAAATATTTTAATTCTTTAATGTATGAAAATAGAACTAATTTCAGTGTCATTCATGTAATCATATAATTCAAGTAAAAAAGTAATGCAGACACACTTTAGTGAAGACCTATGTTTTATATATTTGAATAAAAAATTGTAAACAGCTGATGCGTTACCTTTTTTTGTCACTATTAGATAGGCGGAGAGACCAAGAAGCGACTGCTGACCTACAATGATGGAGAGGAGATTAATGATAATCCGCCCAAAGGTGGAAAGTTTGTCAGTTCCGCTGGCGCCATACTACTGACTTTGTTAGAAGCCACAGAGAAGGCCTTGGCAGATGATTGTAGGTGAGTATCACCGAGAGATCTGTCCTGGAACAATGAGAGGCATCGGTTATAGGCAAAGCTGCTCAAAAGACTGCCTCTAAAATATACTGCCTGTGATAGTTCATAGAGGACCACTAGTAAAACCCTTTGTTGTAGTGGTTTTTCTCTACCTGTATAAAACCACAACCTGCAGTAAGACAGCATTTTATGGACTTTCTGAAGGTGGTCTCTGAATACAGGTTACACTGTGCATGTACTATAGAGATGTATTATAGAGATGTACTAAAGAGATGTACTATAGAGATGTGCTATAGAGATATGTACTATAGAGATGTACTATACAGATGAACTATAGAGATATGTACTATAGAGATATGTACTATAGAGATGTACTATAGAGATGTTCTATAGAGATATGTACTATAGAGATGTACTATAGAGATGTATTATAGAGATATGTACTATAGAGATGTACTATAGAGATATGTACTATAGAGATGTACTATAGAGATATGTACAATAGATATATGTACTATAGAGATGTACTATAGATATATGTACTATAGAGATGTACTATAGACATATGTACTATAGAGACGTACTAAAGAGATATGTACTATAGAGATGTACTATAGAGATGTACTATAGAGATATGTACTATAGAGATATGTATTATAGAGAGATGTACTATAGAGATGTACTATAGAGATATGTACTATAGAGATGTACTATAGAGATATGTACAATAGATATATGTACTATAGATAAATGTACTATAGAGATGTACTATAGAGATATGTACTATAGAGATGTACTATAGATATTAATGAACTATAGAGATGTACTATAGAGATATGTACTATAGAGATGTACTATAGAGATATGTACTATAGAGATGTACTATAGAGATATGTACTATAGAGATGTACTATAGAGATATGTACTATAGAGATGTACTATAGAGATATGTACTATAGAGATGTACTATAGAGATATGTACTATAGAGATGTACTATAGAGATATGTACTATAGAGATGTACTATAGAGATATGTACTATAGAGATGTACTATAGAGATATGTACTATAGAGATGTACTATAGAGATATGTATTATAGAGATGTATTATAGAGATATGTACTATAGAGATGTACTATAGAGATGTACTATAAAGATGAACTTTAGAGATATGTACTATAGAGATGTGTACTATAGAGATGTACTATACTATAGAGATATGTACTATAGAGATGTACTATAAAGATGAACTATAGAGAGATGTACTATAGAGATGTACTATAGAGATGTACTATAGAGATATGTACTATAGAGATGTATTATAGAGATATGTATTATAGAGATGTACTATAGAGATATGTACTATAAAGATGAACTATAGAGAGATGAACTATAGAGATGTACTATAGAGATGTACTATAGAGATGTACTATAGATATGTGTATAGAGATGTACTCTAGAGATGTACTATAAAGATGTACTATAGAGATGTACTATAGAGGTGTACTATAAAGATGAACTATAGAGAGATGTACTATAGAGATATGTACTATAGAGATGTACTATAGAGATGTGTACTATAGAGATGTACTATACTATAGAGATATGTACTATAGAGATGTACTATAGAGATATGTACTATAGAGATGTACTATAAAGATGAACTATAGAGATGTACTAAACAGATGAACTATAGAGAGATGTACTATAGAGATGTACTATAGAGATGTATTATAAAGATATGTATTATAGAGATGTACTATAGAGATATGTACTATAAAGATGAACTATAGAGATATGTACTATAGAGATGTACTATAGAGATGTACTATAGAGATATGTACTATAGAAATGTACTATAGAGAGATGTACTATAGAGATGTGTATAGAGATATGTATTATAGAGATGTACTATAAAGATGTACTATAGAGAGATGTACTATAGAGAGATATACTATAGAGATGTACTATAGAGATGTACTATAGAGAGATGTACTATAGATATGTACTATAGAGATGTATATGGAGATGTACTATAGAGATGTATATGGAGATGTACTATAGAGATGTACTATAGAGATGTACTATGCAGATGTATATGGAGATGTACTATAGAGATGTACTATAGAGATGTACTATAGATATGTGTATGGAGTTGTACTATAGAGATGTACTATAGAAATGTACTATAGAGATGTACTATAGAGATGTACTATAGATATGTGTATAGAGATGTACTATAGATATGTGTATAGATATGTACTATAGAGATGTACTATAGATATGTGTATAGAGATGTATATGGAGATGTACTATAGAGATGTACTAAAGAGATGAATATGGAACATTTAAAGAGAATACTGTATACCTGGAAACATTAGCCAATTCAAATATTCGCCCTGCACCAGTAAAATCTATGTTCGCACAGTGTCAAATTTGCCTCTCACATGTTATAACTGTATGGAATGTTAACATATATCCACTCCCATGATGAATTCGCCCTCATAGCTGCTGACAAAAAATAATCTGTAGCGAAAAATGTCCTGGTATAAAAAGTATGTCCCTGGTTCATAGTCAGGTGGCGTGGAAACAACTACGGGATCAGGGGAGAGAATCTGTGTTTGGTTTATTAGCTGATGTGTTGTACTCTCAGATCATGAGAATGTACAGTGGGTTGGAGTATTATCTGTTAATGTTGGAAAAGGTCAAAACATGTTCATTTGTTCGTACAGATCACCAACCTCTTACATAAATCCAAAAGTAAATGTATCAGATTGTTCATGCCCAGTCAATAACTGGTCAGCGCTGAAGATGATTTTACAGGTTTTATATTGGTCATGTGTTGAATACTTTGCACTTAAACTTTAAGACCTTGTGTTGTTATAACTGCTATAACCTTTACTATTGTATGTGCGGGAATCTGGGTGCACGTTTATGTCTTGGCAAATAAACTTCATATGTTTAGAAAACAGACTGAGTCCAGCTTTACATCTGACCTTCTCTATCACTAGACAGGAGGAAGTTGTTCTGGTCCCTGAGTCTGAGGTCAAGGATCGTGCCAGACAATTGTCAGAAGAATCATTCCTGAAAGATCACGATGATGGTAAGTAGATAACTGACTAAGAATAGGTCTTTATTTGGAGAATTTTTAGATGAAAAACTTAGTCTATAATGTACGTTCACAAGCTGTCCGGGCCTCTTGAGCAATATAAATACATGTATAGGCCAGCTGGTCCTCTTCTTGTTCTGTGACCTGTTTAGATATTTCTTCCTATAGAAGTGCAGCATTCTCATGGAATATTTCTGCACAGGGTCCTTGCTCTATGTTTGATCTGTGTAGGTTCACTGATTCCCTTTATATTTGCCTTATACAGGCCCACTGGGCCCCTTGTTCTATGTTTAGCCTGTACTGGCCCATTAGACCTTTTCCTTTAGGTTTTACCTGTACAGGCCCACTGGGCCCCTTGTTCTATGACAGGTTGTTCAGGCCCACTGGGCACCTTGTTCTATGACAGGTGTTACAGGCCCACTGGGCCCATTGTTCTATGACAGGTTGTATAGGCACACTGGGCCCCTTGTTCGATGACTGGTTGTACAGGCCCACTGGGCACCTTGTTCTATGTTTAGCCTGTACTGGCCCGTTAGACCTTTTCATTTAGGTTTTACCTGTACAAGCCCACTGGGCCCCTTGTCCTATGTTTAGCCTGTACTGGCCCGTTAGACCTTTTCATTTAGGTTTTACCTGTACAAGCCCACTGGGCCCCTTGTTCTATGACAGGTCTGTGTGCAGCCTGGTGGAGAATGGAGGTGCTGATTAAGCGAGACTTGGTGAAGAGGAGGACATTACACAAGGAGCCCATGTACCAGCTCCTGTCCCTGGGGAGGGAGGCTGCCTGCCATGTTAAAACACGCTTCACCTACCCCCAGGGCTCTGGTAGGTCCATGTACTGTTAATACTCTAGGAGGACTTATGAAGATTCATTAGTATGAATCCAACTTTATCAAGAATAATTAATCAGACAGTATTTAAGAAATCTATATATGCTTTTCTAACAATGTATTTCTAAAAAAAAATAGTCACATGAATTTACAATATGTAGTGGTAAGCACATCTGTTTGTGGTCAAAAAGGGCATGTTTTTGACCTTTTATGGAGCACCTGCTAAACATTTGATAAATTAATTGTATTTTACAGGTACCAGCTGTGTGATAGAGGAAGGATCCTATGGGTACACTTGTTTGGTGTGTTTTCTGTCCTAACTACTCACCACACTAGGTCCTGACACTATCACAGCTACTCTGTGGCTCTATTTGTCACTCATCTGCATGTGCTATTTTGATATCGGGATTTAATTTCAATTAATTGCTTTACCTCCCTCAGTGCAGATTTGTGATCTTTTTGTTTTGCTTTTTTCCCATGAAATTATAAAATACAATTAGTACCAAGTCAGCTGAAATATTCAAAAATGACAAAAATATCATGAAAATAAATCTTCTATTATTTAATTTACGGTGTTGTGGTGGGTGATCAGGTTCTGCTTTAATTAATTCCTAAATATTGTAATGTCTTATTCAAGCCATTCTGTGTCTGCTTTCTGTTAAACTGAATTATAATGATAATACCAAGATTAAAGAGGACTAGCAAGTGTAAAATAATTTGCAGAATTTTATTTGCTATTCTGATTCGGTGATTTCATTCTTCATACTTTTGGTTGATCAAATTGTTATTTATCTAATTTTAACACAGGGCTTTTTCTGGGGACTTTTTTTGGTCAATAAAGGTTCCATTGCCAATTGATGCTATTTCCTATTTATGCTTAATTCCTAAAATTTGCATTTTATTCCCAAATTTTTTATTCCCAACTGGCATATTTTCCCCCCAAAATGAATCAAAAAGGCCCTATCCCAAATTAATGGGGAAAAACTAATAGCATAAATACATTAACTTTTTTAATAGTTTATCAGATAGGAAACATTATAACCTATAAGATAAAATGAGTTCTAATTTATTTTAAATCTTAATCCGAATTTGCATCTTTATTATGATGAACCTTTATATCTAGAAATAAAGGTACTTGCCTTTTCGTGATAAAAGGTGTATCTTCAAGGAATTTAATTTATTTATACAATGTAATTTTTATTTTACAGTATCTAATAGGAAATACTTTTAAGATGTAAATTTTGAAAACGAGACTGTTTTGACAGATCCAAACGTGAAAGCAGTTCAATCCAGTGGACAGAACAACTTCCTGTATACCAATGACAAAGGACGTGATGGGTAAATTGATATTGAAATTACAATTGTTTAGGGAAAAAAAGTGATAGTTTATTTTATTAACCTTAAGGGTAAGTTTCTGTGTGTTTGACATGTCAGATCTATGCAGTTGTCAAATACTGCAAGGCATGCATTTTGTGTGTGTGTGTGTGGGGGGGGAGGGGGGGGGACTATAGGCTTGGACTCCACCAGTTATAATTCCTAGAGTTTGTCTGGGCACATCTTTCTATGTCACCGGAAGTAACTAGATGTGGTATACAAGGATCCAGACATCATGGGATGACAGAAGTTATGCAAAAAGGAAGTCACCGTGACCTAGGGTGATCTTTGACTTCAACCTTTGGATAAGTTTGTACTGGGCATATCTTCTATACTTTTCACATGGAATAACCAGATTTGGTAGGCATGCATGTCTTTGCTGGCAGAGTACAAGAAGTATGTCACAGTGACCTATAAGGTTAGACAAGTGTACAGTTTTGGTCAATAAAGAAATCATTACCTGTGGGGGACTATGGATTACCTTGCAATACTTTGCTTTGTTCTTATTGTTAAACAAATGGAAAATTATATTTATACATTTCACACTAGAAATGAGTACATCTTATTGTGTACATGTGTATTGCAAAGTTTGTCATTTTCCATTATAGGGTAATACTGCAGGTGGACCACAGAGAACATGGTGGTGATCGCCTTGGTCTGGGACAGGTAAGTCTTACTTCTGTGGTGATCGCCTTGGTCTGGGACAGGTAAGACTTACTTCTGTGGTGATCGCCTTGGTCTGGGACAGGTAAGTCTTACTTCTGTGGTGATCGCCTTGGTCTGGGACAGGTAAGTCTTACTTCTGTGGTGATCGCCTTGGTCTGGGACAGGTAAGTCTTACTTCTGTGGTGATCGCCTTGGTCTGGGACAGGTAAGTCTTACTTCTGTGGTGATCGCCTTGGTCTGGGACAGGTAAGTCTTACTTCTGTGGTGATCGCCTTGGTCTGGGACAGGTAAGTCTTACTTCTGTGGTGATCGCCTTGGTCTGGGACAGGTAAGTCTTACTTCTGTGGTGATCGCCTTGGTCTGGGACAGGTAAGTCTTACTTCTGTGGTGATCGCCTTGGTCTGGGACAGGTAAGTCTTACTTCTGTGGTGATCGCCTTGGTCTGGGACAGGTAAGTCTTACTTCTGTGGTGATCGCCTTGGTCTGGGACAGGTAAGTCTTACTTCTGTGGTGATCGCCTTGGTCTGGGACAGGTAAGTCTTACTTCTGTGGTGATCGCCTTGGTCTGGGACAGGTAAGTCTTACTTCTGTGGTGATCGCCTTGGTCTGGGACAGGTAAGTCTTACTTCTTTGGTGATCGCCTTGGTCTGGGACAGGTAAGTCTTACTTCTGTGGTGATTAATCGATCGCCTTGGTCTGGGACAGGTAAGTCTTACTTCTGTGGTGATCGCCTTGGTCTGGGACAGGGAAGTCTTACTTCTGTGGTGATTAATCGATCGCCTTGGTCTGGGACAGGTAAGTCTTACTTCTTTGGTGATCACCTTGGTCTGGGACAGGTAAGTCTTACTTCTGTGGTGATTGCCTTGGTCTGGGACAGGTAAGTCTTACTTTTGTGGTGATCGCCTTGGTCTGGAATAGGTAAGTCTTACTTCTTTGGTGATCGCCTTGGTCTGGGACAGGTAAGTCTTACTTCTGTGGTGATCGCCTTGGTCTGGGACAGGTAAGTCTTACTTCTGTGGTGATCGCCTTGGTCTGGGACAGGTAAGTTTTACTTCTGTGGTGATCGCCTTGGTCTGGAACAGGTAAGTCTTACTTCTGTGGTGATCGCCTTGGTCTGGAACAGGTAAGTTTTACTTCTGTGGTGATCGCCTTGGTCTGGGACAGGTAAGTTTTACTTCTGTAGTGATCACCTTGGTCGGGGACAGGTAGGTTTTACTTCTATTGTACCACAGAGACCTTGGTGATGATCGCCTTGGTCTGAGACAGGTATGTTTTACGTCTGTGGTGATCGCCTTGGTCTGGGACAGGTAAGTTTTACTTCTGTGGTGATCGCCTTGGTCTGGGACAGGTAAGTTTTACTTCTGTGGTGACCGCCTTGGTCTGGGACAGGTAGGTTTTACCTCTGTTGCACCACAGAGACCTTGGTTTGGTCCCCTGACTCTGGGACAAGTAGGTTTTACATCTATTGTACCACAGAGACCTTGGTGGTGATCGCCTTGGTCTGGGACAGGTTGGTTTTACTTCTATTGTACCACAAAGAACTTTGTTGGTCCCCTGAGTAGGTGTGGTAGGTCTCCTGTCTTACCACAAAGAACACTGTGGAGATCACACTGGGCTATGTTTCTTTTAACCATTGAAGGGATAATTGATTACACTTAAGTTCCTTAATTAATTCAGCTGGAGAACTTGCGTTTTAAGACACTTTTTGGGGGAAATTTGAGGTACTGAAACATTTCTAAACAATTAAAGTTCACTAAAACCTTAATATTGCTATCTTTAGCTCACCTGGAAAAAGCTTTTGTTATTGCCAGGTGTCCATCAGCCATCCATTGTCATCCATCCCTTAAAAGACTACTAGTCCTGAATGACTGAAGAGGACTTGGATAAATTTGACTGAATGTTGTAGGGAGGGTTTAGTTTTTGTATATACTTTGACATGTTATAGGGAGGGTTTAGTTCTGTGTACATACATCCAAGGGCCAAGGGAATTCAAAATAAAAACATGAAGGATGTGTGATATTGAGATTGTTGTAGACATTGAAAATAATTGTAAAGTTTGAAAGTTTACCTCTGATATAAAACTTTATATATATTTCTGTTTCCCTTTTTTTATCATCTTTAGCTGTGTGACCTCCTGGCAGGGGAGGGTGTGACCTATCGAACAAGACAACTAAGGACAGGGGACTACCAGTGGGTGTGGCGGTGTGAAGGTCAGGAACGTGACCTTCCTTGTATAGCCGAGCGTAAACGTGTAGGTTAATATGATAGCTAGCTACTACAAACTACCAGTGGGTGTGATGGTGTGAAGGTCAGGAACGTGACCTTCCTTGTATAGCCGAGCGTAAACATGTAGGTTAGTATGATAGCTAGCTACTACAAACTACCAGTGGTTGTGGCGGTGTGAAGGTCAGGAACGTGACCTTCCTTGTATAGCCAAGCGTAAACGTGTAGGTTAGTATGACAGCTAACTACTACAAACTACCAGTGGTTGTGGTGCTTTGAAGGCTAGAAATGAAACCTTGATAGCCGAGAGTAGAAAAAGCAGAAGGGAAGAAATAACTGTCCAACCATAAAGAAAAGTTGATAGAAGTGTATAACACAGTAAATAAAATGTTGAATTTAACGTTTAGGTTGTTACTTAAGACCTGTCTGTTTTCAGAACATCTGTTTTCAGAACATTAAGTACATGTATGTAGCTGAAGATCTGAAAAAGCAAACCATACAATTTACAGAATACGGAATGTTATTTGCAGATGACATGGCACGGACCCTGAAGGAGGGACGGTTCTGGACCCAGGTGACAAAGATGAAGGCATTTAAGGCCGAGTTTGAGGAGAGAGGAGTTGCTTGTATTGTTCACTACCTTGTAGAAGGCAACCCAGAGAACTATGTTGTCAGGTGTGGTGACGGTTGTCAGGGGGTAGGCAGATGTGGCTATCCCTCCCTGCAACAGGTCAAGGTACGTATAAACCCTCCCTACAACAGGTCAAGGTACGTACAAACCCTCCTTACAACAGGTCAAGGTACGTACAAACCCTCCCTACAACAGGTCAAGGTACGTACAAACCCTCCCTTCAACAGGTCAAAGTATAGACAAAAACTAAACCCTCCCTACAACAGGTCAAAGTATACATAATAACTAATCCCTCCATATAACAGTTTGAAGAGGGAGAAGACAAATTTTATATAAAATATACAATTTCGTCACTATTGTACAGGTAAACAATACAAATCGCTCACTCATTTGTAGTTTGACAAAGAGGCCAGTCGGTCTTGAAACTTTGCGACACGTTTAATAAGTACATTGTTTGTGTATAAAGTAAAACTTTGATCTCACTTTATACATTTTGTTTTCTTAATTATCACATCAAATTTTATTCTATTAGAGGTATATACTTCAAAGATATTTAATCATTTTTTGTTTGAAAAATTAAATAATGCATTCAATTTCAAGAAGATAGATACATGTACACCTACTCACATGTATGTACTGTACAGACATGACTGTGACCTTTGACCTGTGCTTTATGGTATTGTTCTCCTCAGTGTGCATTCCGGGACCTGTCTGGAGACAAAGACTTGGTGGCCCAGGCAACAGATGATCTCCAAGCTACAGTGGCTGTCATAGCATCTATAACCACTGACCTTCAGCAAAGGTTGGTGACCTTCACCATTTAAAGTGTTCATTATTAATGATATCCCTTGTTTTGATTTGTCCGGATGTTTCAGATTATTGCATTGCATTTGTCAGTAATGCTCATTAATTCTTTGTGTTGTATGCCATATTTTAACCATTTCATTTTCTTAGTTTTCTGTTTTGTAGAACCAGGAAGGGAAAGTTTGACCATCTGGTTGCCTTGGAACTTGACCAACCCAATGAATTGAAGATGAAAGTTCAGACACCTCTAAAATGTGAAAAGTCCAGCGAGTCAAAGGTGATGGCGAGAGAAGAACCATTGGTTGTCGATAGCGACAGTTGTGATTCTCTAGATATTGGATTACATTATCAACGGCCAGTAGGTTCAAAGGTTACCCAGACAGAAAGGTCACCAAAGAAAAATAAGTATCCAACAGAAAGTTCATCAGGGTCAAGAAATAGATACAGTAAGGAAAACACACCTCCACCGAGTCACACGTTTTCTAGTCTGAAAGGAACACAACGAATACCTGCCAACCCTGATGATGAGGATAATGATGCTTATCTTGATCAGGACCAACATAGACCTTCAAGGAACCACAACTGTTCACAGATTTCAAATAGAACTTATACTAGTGAAGCAATTCAAACAAAGTCTGTATCTGATTTAAATACACCAAACCGTGGCTCCTATAGAATTAATGAATGTGAAGACTGGTACTCTGTGGCTGTTACATCTCCACCACAGTCGTCAAGGAAACAAGATTTATCCCCCCTGGAGCCTCTGGTACAGTATCACTGTATGGGGTCGTATGCTGGCCCCTCACCTTCCAAAAGGTCGAGGGAGACCTCTGGGTCTGTTTACAAACCTAAGATGACCAACTTGTCCAACAGTGATGTTAGGGATGTTTACAGACCAAACTTAAATGACCAGACAAATTCATTCAAAAAGGAATCAACAACATCTTATAGACCAAAACTGTCTACCAATAAAAGGCCAGGAGATGTTAGCAAACTAAACACAACAGAGCAAAGAGTATCAACAGTCTCTCCAATCAGCAAATATAGACCCAAAATATCCACCAATAGGAAACCAGGGGAGGAGTACAGGCCAGGAATGACACCTTCTTACTTGCCCCAACCTGATAGTTTCAAATCATACTCTAGTCTGACACATAATTATCGACCAAAAAACGTGACTTCCAAAAATGATTTGGATGCATGCAAACCAAATATGTCAAGTTCTACTCATGGAGATGAATATGACAATACATTTGACCCACAAAAAATGTATCTGCCCAAAATGTCCACTAGCCAGGGTGGACAAGCCAGTGAACTCGGATCTTCCTTTCACAACCCAGGAAGTACGTACAACTCTCAAAAATACAGAGCTGGTGAAAATTTCGATGATTCCAGTGCTACTGATGGCCATGGTTACAAATCACTAGCATTGCATTTTGAACATGTGCAAAAATCACCTGATGTTAACAGCTTTGGGAAAAGGAAAATAGTTAACCTTGATACTGCAAAACAGGCCAAATATATTACCCAACAAATCTCAACAAAAACACCTGCTAAGAAGATAGCTACACGCAGAAAGACTAGTAAAGTTAAACAGGATGATGTGTGGCTTAATGACAACTGTTCTGATAGCTCAAACGATGAGGATATAGATACTCCTGTGGTACACAAACCTGTTCTAAGGGAAGTAACTCCTAAATCAAAGCTTTGGTTAGAGAGAGAGGCAGATTCAGATAGTGATAGTTTACCTTGTGTTGATCTGGGGCAGGAGGAGGATTACGACTTGGATGACCTCCCTGACCCAATATGGCAGCCCCCAGCCACTAAGGGACATCGTCAGAGGACTTCACCATCACCTACCAGTGGAGTGCATCGTCAGAGGACTTCACCATCACCTACCAGTGGAGGGCATCGTCAGAGGACTTCACCATCACCTACCAGTGGAGGGCATCGTCAGAGGTCTTCACTGTCTCACAGAACACAAATAAATAGGAGTCCTGATAATGGAAGTAAAGGCACTTCGATGACATCACCAGGTCCCACAAAGGGGACTAAAGGACAATCACAGGTGTGTTCTAGTCAACTTGAGAATAAGATCCGATTGGTGAATTCTGTGCTACCTCATGTGCCTAGGGTAAAGATTCTGTTTGCATTAGAACTTCACAGCGGAAATGTAGACTTATGTGTGGCAAGCCTGCTGGATGATAATTCTCAGTGACATATGACCCATGTAAGAAGGTACTGGTATGTGTCGCATAGCATACGTGTGTGCTTTTATGCTTAATATAAATATATCACCTTTGCTTTATGAATTACACGAGGGAAAGATGCAAAAAGGGTCACTGTGGCATGGAAGATTACTCTTAAAACCTCCTAAAACTCTTTAGGGAGACCCCCAACTCCTCTGATGGGGATTGGAAGACCGCTTCCATGCCCTCCTCGTCACCCCAAGGTGCCAAATCAGCGCAAGTCTAACATAATCATAAACTAAGAAAAATATTTACTCTGCTACTGATGACCAAAGCCTGTCCCTACAGTGAGATATGACAGAGAAAAATGAACCCTTGGGGAGAGATTCTTGACTGGCTAACCTTCAACTTGAAGCAAGCCCCTGGTTAGGCAATCAAGAATATCACCCTAATTGTCTGTCATACCTCACTCTTGGTGAAGATTTTATTAATCACCTGGGATATTATACCTAGATTTTAGCAATCATATTTTATTCGGTTTTTTATTTCAATTTATAATTGGAATTTAAGGTAAAGCTAGTAACAATGATTAAATCATGGATTGCATTGTAATAGCAACGTATTATGTACATCAGAACTTACAGCATAGTTTTCAGGCCAATAATGAGAAGAACCGATTTAGTTTATAGTTACATGTATAATCGTCCAGAATATTAATGACTATCACAGTCTGCATTATAAACTGCTTGGAAGACAAGTGCTCCAGTCTGTTGGAGTCTGGATTATAAGTGTCTGGATGGCAAAGATTTGGGACTTTATGAGTTATAAATATCCAGATGGCATTTCCAGAGAAAAAAATCAGTCCGTTTTCCATTCCCAATTCTGATTATAAATTCCATTATAAAATCAACACAATAGGTTCAACACTGGACTGGAAAGTCAGATGTATACAATGCACAGTGTCCGTTAGAAGTCATTTATTTCATTGAATTTACTATATGGTTAATGTCCGTGTTGTAAAATGAATCCCTTAAAACTGTAAAATTTTGATTGTAAAAGAAGGAGACCTAATATACAGTAAGCCACTCGGTTGATGTTACGAAAGTGTTGTCACTGTTTATATGGGGATTCAGTCCCATAAAGTCAAAAACTGATTATTAAATTGATCATTGATAGGTTTTATACTTCCAATTATAAATCAATTATCGATTGTTATTTTAAAGCGATCACCAAACACTAAGTAATAAGTTAACTTGAATGTTGGAGTCTAGTTTAACTGACTAGATATAAAGTTTTTATTTTTTTGGGGTTTTTTGAGTCCAGATCTTAAATGTCTAAATAATGAATTTTTCCAGCTGTCACAGTCCCAGTTCATTAGGTTTCACTGGGAACGAAAATGAAGTGTTCATGTGCAGCTAGAAATGTATAATCTAATTAAAATATGCTTGTTTTAATTCATCTCAGAATAATGTTAAATGTATTACAAATATTAAAATACTCAATTGCTGATTGCTATAATATTTGTGTTTGCATACTACACTGTCTTCATGGAATTACACCTGAAGAAAACAGTACCAGTTCAGTAATTAGAGTTACCCCTCTTTCAGCAGATATTTTGTAAATGGCTTTATCTATAAACAAGTGATACATATTATATATATTTACAGTTATGTATGTAAAACCAAGTAATCAAAAAAAAAATCTATCAACAATGGATTAATTAAAGCTTTTCACTTACTCAGAACTTCAACAAGATTTGTGGAGAAAATAGTTAAAAGTACATTTACAACAGAATATTGCTTGATTGAAACCTGACTACAAGAACCAAGTCCATTGTTAATTTAGACTCTGCTCATCTAGGAAACCAGATATTTAGGAAGGCAGTGACTTGAACTATTGGAAACAATTTGGTGTTGACAAGTTTCGGAAGCAGATTTGTCCTGATGATTGCATTTTAATGTTTCCTTTTAAAGATTTTTTTTATTCGTTTTGATTCATTTCCTCTGATCTTTAATGGACATTATTTCATCATGTCATGTCAATTTTGCGAAATGCTTTGCCAAGATTTTATCTTGCAGAGGCAAGTTGATGGATGTTTTAGCTACATGTACATTGTGTGTAGGTCTGGGAGCTATGTAGGTCAGAGACCAAGTATTGATTTTACCCTGTTTTGGTGGAAAGAGGAATCCTAGTGTGAAATGGCAAACATAGATCATATCTATATTGATTTTAAAAGAAACGCTTTTTAAGGTTGTTCACCTAGTGTCACTGTGTTTACATTGATACTGAGCACATTTTAGATTGATGTTTGTATCATAAAGCGTTCTTTTATAGTTTTTGATAGCAGTGATAATTGAGATTTTTTACAAATCATTTTGTTTTCCTTGGATAGCTTGAGGATCTCCATGGACTTTCTCACTCCATGGAATCCATTCCCATTGTTGCCTCATTCCAACATGTCGTGCTAGGCCTCCATTTATGTCGGATATATGGAATAGAAAACCACTCACATAGTGTATGACCAGGAGTAATTAAGATCAGAGGTCAAGGGTCAGAAAAGTAACTAACTACTCCAACAGACAGTTTATTTACACTTTCATTTCCATAAGGTAATGTGACCGAGACTAACTCTTATAATGTCATAAACCACTGTGTGACTAAACCAAATACTGCTACAACTCTAAGTAACTCGTCATAAGTCATTCGTGACCAACACCCATTGTGTCGGGGAACAACTTAAGTAACTACACTAAATACTGCTACAACTCTAAGTAACTCGCCATAAGTCATTCGTGACCAACACCCATTGTGTCGGGGAACAACTTTAGTAACTACACTAAATACTGCTACAACTCTAAGTAACTCGTCATAAGTCATTCGTGACCAACACCCATTGTGTCGGGGAACAACTTTAGTAACTACACTAAATACTGCTACAACTCTAAGTAACTCGCCATAAGTCATTCGTGACCAACACCCATTGTGTCGGGGAACAACTTTAGTAACTACACTAAATACTGCTACAACTCTAAGTAACTCGTCATAAGTCATTCGTGACCAACACCCATTGTGTCGGGGAACAACTTTAGTAACTACACTAAATACTGCTACAACTCTAAGTAACTCGCCATAAGTCATTCGTGACCAACACCCATTGTGTCGGGGAACAACTTTAGTAACTACACTAAATACTGCTACAACTCTAAGTAACTCGCCATAAGTCATTCGTGACCAACACCCATTGTGTCGGGGAACAACCTTAGTAACTACACCAAATACTGCTACAACTCTAAGTAACTCGTCATAAGTCATTCGTGACCAACACCCATTGTGTCGGGGAACAACTTTAGTAACTACACTAAATACTGCTACAACTCTAAGTAACTCGCCATAAGTCATTCGTGACCAACACCCATTGTGTCGGGGAACAACTTTAGTAACTACACTAAATACTGCTACAACTCTAAGTAACTCGTCATAAGTCATTCGTGACCAACACCCATTGTGTCGGGGAACAACTTTAGTAACTACACTAAATACTGCTACAACTCTAAGTAACTCGCCATAAGTCATTCGTGACCAACACCCATTGTGTCGGGGAACAACTTTAGTAACTACACTAAATACTGCTACAACTCTAAGTAACTCGTCATAAGTCATTCGTGACCAACACCCATTGTGTCGGGGAACAACTTTAGTAACTACACTAAATACTGCTACAACTCTAAGTAACTCGCCATAAGTCATTCGTGACCAACACCCATTGTGTCGGGGAACAACTAAAGTAACTACACTAAATACTGCTACAACTCTAAGTAACTCGCCATAAGTCATTCGTGACCAACACCCATTGTGTCGGGGAACAACTTTACTATGTCATAAATGACTTGTTTAATAAACTCTTTGCAACAGGGAACATGACATGTAGCCAACACCATATCATAATATGCTGCAAAGACTAAAATGTCATATTTTCTTTTGTTGGTGTTTGGTTTGGTTAAGCATGCAATTAAGCGCATCTGAACCCATTTCCAATTTGTATGATTATTTTGAAATGTTATAGAATCTTAATTTGTCAAAATTGTGAAGACAAATTTTATTTTATTTGATATCCTCAATATAATCTCAGTTGACTAACCTCGGTCTGTTTTGGTCAGGAATTTACCTGCACTTTTTACAACAGAAATTATCTGTTTCTCCCTTCAGAATAGATTTGAAAATTCACACTCAAGGAAACAAAATTCATTACAATGTTGTGTTTATGTTTCAAATACACTGTCATGCTAGTTTATATGAAGATAACATATTAAACTTAATAGTCCAATTGTAGACCAGGTTTAACAAAACAAAATCATTAAATCTCCCAAGAGACATTTCACCTTTTTTTTCTAAAAATGGAAGTAAGTTTTAATTGCTGGATAAATTGCTGTGAATTGGACATTTTGACTATGTTTGTTGGTTGGTCGACAGGACTAGATAAATAGATTATTTGCTGGGAAGTCTACAGGACTAGATAAATAGATTATTTGCTGGGTAGTCGATAGGACTAGATAAATAGATTATTTGCTGGGTAGTCGACAGGACTAAATAAATAGATTATTGCTTGGTGGTTGACAGGACTAGATAAATAGATTATTTGTTGGGTAGTCGACAGGACTAGATAAATAGATTATTTGTTGGATAGTCGACAGGACTAGATAAATAGATTATTTGCAGGGTGGTCGACAGGACTAGATAAATAGATTATTTGCTGGGAAGTCTACAGGACAAGATAAATAGATTATTTGCTGGGAAGTCTACAGGACTAGATAAATAGATCATTTGCTGGGTAGTTGACAGGACTAAATAAATAGATTATTTGCTAGGTACTTTAGGGGATATAAAAACCTATTACCGGTTTAATGGGAATATGGTGAAGTCAAAGAAATTTTGACAATCAACATGTAGTTTTTCTGTAGTTCTCTCAGTGAAGTGATGTTGTTTAAGTCTAAAGGACTTGTTATTTAGGGGCTTCACTAGGCCCTGCTGAAAAAGAGTGAATTTCAATCTTATCTTCTGGTTTTTGAAGGGCATCAAATGATATTTCAAGGTCGATCGATAGGTCACTGTTAGGAAAAAAATATATATATATATTTACATTTGCGCTGCAACCCACTATATGAACATTACCAGCAGAAATGCAAAAAACTCTCGTGACGTAACACGTAGTTTACTTATGATGTCATATATTAACCTTGCTCAATGAGAGTCTTGTCGCATCACTTCGGATATCATGGAGAATGCCACTGCGTCAAACTTTCAAATGACTACGGTTAATTATTGGCGCCAATTTTATTTAAATAGGGCTGCTCCTTCAATGTCGTTTTAAGGACGACGCATATACAAAACACAGTAAATGAATAAAAAAATTAAGAACAAAGAAATAAAAATCAATAATTGTTCTACAGTAAAAATGTAAATATATGGATTGAACAGCATTTTTAAAATTTTCATGCCGGTGTAACAGCCACTTCTTTCCCCCCCGCTGAAAGTTTCCCCGGGGAAAGAATCAGCTAGCTGATACCTTCCCCGGGGAAAAAATCAGCTAGCTGATTCTTTCCCCCACAAGATAGATTTTCCCCGGGGGAAGAAATCAGCTAGTGGATTCTTTCCCCGGGGAAGAAATTAGCTAGCTGATTATTTCCCTCTGGGGAAAATCACTAGCCAATTTTTCCCTTCCAGTGAAAATAACTGGCTTATTTTTTTCCGTCTCTTTTTTTTTTTTTTTTATTAATTTTAAGGGAGGAGCATACTATTAGCTAGCTGATTTCTTCCCCCGGGGAAAAAACTAACTGAGGGGGGAAAGAATCAGCTAGCCAATAGTTTCCCCCCTAGTTACGAATACAGAGAGGGGGGAAAGAATCAGCTAGACAATAGTTTCCTCCTGGTTACTAATACAGAGGGGGGAAAGAATCAGCTAGCCAATAGTTTACCCCCTAGTTACTAATACAGAGGGGCGAAAGAATCAGCTAGACAATAGTTTACCCCCTAGTTACTAATACAGAGGGGGGAAAGAATCAGCTAGACAATAGTTCCCCCTGGTTACTAAAACAGAGGGGGGAAAGAATCATACAAGGGGGGAGCATTAACTAGCAGATTTCTTCCTCGGGGAAAAAATCATAATATGGGGTGGGGGGAAAGAATTAGCTAGCTGATTTCTTCCCCTGGGGAAAAAACTAACTGAGGGGGGAAAGAATCAGCTAGCTGATTCATTTCCCCGGGGAAAGAATGAACTAGCCTATTTCTTCCCCGGGGAAAAAATCAGCTAGCCTATTTCTTCCCCGGGAAAAGAATCAGCTAGCCTATTTCTTTCCCGGGGAAAGAATTAGCTAGCTGATTTTTTCCCCGGGGAAACTTTCAGGCGGGTAAGGAAATGACTTCTACACCTGCCGGTATGAACACAAATGCCATTCAATCCATATATGTAATATATGTGTCAAAGGACTGAAGGTCACCATTGGTATGTAGAGGAAGTGTTGTAGCATATATATAAATATAAAGGCAATAGATATACTTATAAAGGCAATGTCTGGCATTACTTACTGCAGAAGTCAAAGGTCATACTTTGAATATTATAAAAATATAATTGCTTCTCACTAATGCTGTTTAACGCAGTGTTTTTTTTCCAGGATTTTGACTTGACCTTTTAAGGGGGCAATGCTCTCACCTCCAATTTTATATAATATTATGATGAATTTTCATCATAAAAGATTCCTAGCCAAAGAGATCAATTTTGATTGCATGAAAGAANCATGAAAAAAAACTTCTTTTTTTTTTTTTTTTTTTTTTAAATATTTTGACAATTCCATGATAAATTTGCATGCAGGAAACAGTGAAACAGCTGACCTGAACGTCGTTTTGTATAGTACAGGTTTATGGGAGTGAAGTGTTTGCAAAGTCTTATCAATATCATCAAAATCCAATGGAGCAAGCCTTATTAAGGATCCCAGCCCCATTGCAGACAAAACACAAGCAAATTCCTCCGTAATTAGGGCTCTGCATCGGGGATGCGGGTGCCCAAAAGTAATCATGGTGTCCGTATGTCCATCAATTATTTCGTTTCCAGGATTATCTCAGAATCAAAAAGAGTAATCTTTATGAAATTTGACGTGACAACACAGTGTGATATGTACACGTGGAAAAAAATGTCTAAAAATAGACCTGGTGCTGTACAGTCCTTATCTTGGAATAAAAAAGACTAATCTTTTTTAAATTTGACATGGACACTATGATATGTTAGATGTGCATTGCAAGGTAGCTAAGGTTAGAGCAACACAATAATGGTCGGAGGTCCAGGCCAGGCTGCTACTGTTTACAGGGTAACTAAGCATAGAGCAACAAAATAATGGTCGGAGGTCCAGGCCAGGCTGCTACTGTTTACAGGGTAGCTAAGGTTAGAGCAACAAAATAATGGTCGGAGGTACAGGCCAGGCCGCTACTGTTTACAAGGTAGCTAAGCTTAGAGCAACACAATAATGGTCTGAGGTCCAGGCCAGGCTGCTACTGTTTACAGGGTAACTAAGCATAGAGCAACAAAATAATTGTCGGAGGTCCAGGCCAGGCTGCTACTGTTTACAGGGTAACTAAGCAAAGAGCAACAAAATAATGGTCGGAGGTCCAGGCCAGAACGCTACTGTTTACAAGGTAGCTAAGCTTAGAGCAACACAATAATGGTCGGAGGTCAAGGCCAGGCTGATAATGTTTACAAGGTAGCTAAGCTTAGAGCAACAAAATAATGGTCGGGGGTACAGGCCAGGCTGCTACTGTTTACAAGGTAGCTATGCTTAGAGCAACAAAATAATGGTTGGAGGTACAGGCCAGCCTGCTACTGTTTACAAGGAAGCTAAGCTTAGAGCAACAAAATAATGGTCGGAGCTCCAGGCCAGGACGCTACAGTTTACAAGGTAGCTAAGGTTAGAGCAACAAAATAATGGTCGGAGGTACAGGCCAGGCTGCTACTGTTTACAAGGAAGCTCAGCTTAGAGCAACAAAATAATGGTCGGAGGTACAGGCCAGGCCGCTACTGTTTACAAGGTAGCTAAGGTTAGAGCAACAAAATAATGGTCGGAGGTCCAGGCCAGGCCACTACTGTTTACAAGGTAGCTAAGCTTAGAGCAACACAATAATGGTCTGAGGTCCAGGCCAGGCTGCTACTGTTTACAGGGTAACTAAGCAAAGAGCAACAAAATAATGGTCGGAGGTCCAGGCCAGGCTGCTACTGTTTACAGGGTAACTAAGCAAAGAGCAACAAAATAATGGTCGGAGGTCCAGGCCAGAACGCTACTGTTTACAAGGTAGCTAAGCTTAGAGCAATAAAATAATGGTTGGAGGTACAGGCCAGGCTGCTACTGTTTACAAGGAAGCTCAGCTTAGAGCAACAAAATAATGGTCGGAGGTACAGGCCAGGCCACTACTGTTTACAAGGTAGCTAAGCTTAGAGCAACACAATAAGGGTCGGAGGTCAAGGCCAGGCTGCTACTGTTTACAAGGTAGCTAAGGTTAGAGCAACAAAATAATTGTCGGAGGTCCAGGCCAGGCTGCTACTGTTTACTGTTTACAGGGTAGCTAAGGTTAGAGCAACAAAATAATGGTCGGAGCTCCAGGCCAGGACGCTACTGTTTACAAGGTAGCTAAGGTTAGAGCAACAAAATAATGGTCGGAGGTCCAGGCCAGGCCGCTACTGTTTACAAGGTAGCTACGGTTAGAGCAATAAAATAATGGTCGGAGGTCCAGGCCAGGCTGCTACTGTTTACGAGGTAGCTAAGGTTAGAGCAACACAATAATGGTCGGAGGTCCAGGCCAGGCCGCTACTGTTTACAAGGTAGCTAATGTTAGAGCAACAAAATAATGGTCGGAGGTCCAGGGTTCAAATTCTGTTGTGGCCCCATTGTATTGTTTCACTCCAAACAAATTTTTTTCCTGTTTATATTTTTTTTCCTAAAAAGGTATGTTTTAATTTTCAAAAATAACTTCTCAAAGGTATTGTCATGTCAAGAAAACAATTCAGCTCATTGTTACATAATTAACAGTTTTTGTCTGTGGTAGGGGGATCCTTAACAGCACTGCTGTTTCTGAATGTTTTACTTCCCATACTCAATTCAAATCAATAGTTTTATAACCTATTTTGATGTTTCGTTTAGTACTACATGTTTAACCAACAGTATATGTTTTAAAAAGGCAGTGGAATCCTTTTAAAATAAATATTTTAGTGCTCCAATGACTGAAGAGATGTTTTACAAGGTCGTTGATTGGTGTTTTGTACTTTTAGGTTGAATGATTTATAAGCTGAAGCTATTGACGAGTAATTACTGAATTTTTTTTGTGTATTTCATTTCCAATCAGACTTGGGTGTTATTGGTTTCTTTGTGAGCTTGGAGTACTGGCCGTGCATGTTTTAGCTTCGGTTTGATGTTAGTTAATCTGAAACTGTATCTGCGTGATGACACTACGATAATAAAAACTAAACGTTAACAGATGGTCTGTTTTCTTCACTCTTTAGAGCAGATTTACAACATATCAGTTACTAGGGCTTTCCTTGGGAACATCAAGAGACCAAGGTCAGCAAACGACCTTGGGTTAACAACCTTCACATTGAGGAGAACCAGGATAAGGTTTTCACATAAACACGATACAGCTTGTTCCCAACGACATGTTTAACACATTGGTAACATAAACCTGGGATTTTTTTGCATCTTTATGGGACAGCTTTCTGCATTTGATATCAATGAGAGCAATCTCCACTTCCTTGAAGGGATCAAATTCCTTTGCAATTAGACATCCATTACATTTGGGTAGTTACCGACTCCTACAGCACTTGTTGATTTACTTGTTTTCCTTTATTTGTGTGAGAGCTTTGATCCAGGAGGATGTCATCAGCTTCATTCTCCCTTACTTTATATTCTTTGAATGTAAACAAGTCTTGAGAAAATCAATATGGCTGACAAAGACATTCTGGTACATTTGTTTATTGATTGAACAGTATTTAAAACCAGCATGTTTGGTTTGACCTATATCAGGGCATCTGGTCTCTCAGCTGTGCAGATTTCTGGGAAAATTGTAACCATACATCTTCATTAGCTGCTGGCAAACTTCAGGGAAAAACAGGAGATAAAAGAATTTGATAGATTGATTTGATAGCGTACATGGGTACATATTTTACAGTCTGACACTGTGTTACCGCAGTGTGCAGTGATTTATTTCTTCTGAAGGGGAGGTTCTGTCACACAATCTTTACAGAGATTTATGTAGCAGTTATATTATCAATGCTTAAATCATGAGTAAGATGTGGAAAATCGAAATGTTCCCAGGATGTTTATGAGCTTTGAACAAAGATGTAGGTTTGAGACACAGTGGTATCCTAGAATTATTTTACTTGGTTTCCGTAGCAGACTTACGATATCTATGACTGAACACAACCATCTATCAGAACAACTCAATAAGGTAGTAGTAGTTCTCAGACATTCCGTTTTTATAGGGAACTATTATTGTACAGTTTTTCACTCCTTCAGTGCTTGCTCCAGACAGCAATACAAGATAAGTTATTGGACAACACTCAATAGACAGGAGTATCATCCAGTGATTCCAGATACCCAAAGGTCAAGGTCACAGTTTAAAGACTGAGAGCAGTCTGGGTTGGACTCGCTACCAGCCCCCTAAGTTTTTACTACTAGCTTATCTCCCCCTAGTTAGGTTACCTGACCATAGGTCATGGTAACCTATTGTGATAGCCTTTTGTCTGTCGTCGTCCGTCGTGCGTTAACTTTTCCTTGTGAACACGATAACTTCAGTGAATGTTAACCGAGATTGATGAAACTTTGTATGCAGCCATATATCAATAAGATCTCGGACGAATTCGAAAATGGGAATTATTGGACAGTAATTTACAGAGTTATTGCCCTTTGTAATATTATTATTGGACCTTGTGAACACGATAACTTGAGTGAATGTTAACCGTGTTTGATGAAACTTTGTATGTAGCCATATATCAATAAGATCCCAGACTCTAAATGGGAATTACTCAACAGTAACTTACAGAGTTATTGCCCTTTGTAATAATATTATTATTGGACCTTGTGAACATGATAACTTAAGAAATTATCGACCAAGTTTGATGAAACTTTGTATGCAGCCTTATATTAATAAGATCTCGGATGAGCTGGAAAATGGGAATTATTCAACAGTAACCTACAGAGTTATTGCCCTTTGTAATAATATTATTACACTTTTTTGTATTGGACATGTGTTCACAATAACTTGAGTAAATATCAACCATGTTTGATGAAACTCTGTATGTAGCCTTATATCAATAAGATCTCGGATGAGTTCGAAACTCGGAATTATTTGATAGTAACTTACAGAGTTATTGCCCTTTGTAATAATATTATTATTGGACCTTGTAAACACGATAACATGAATAAATGTTGACCGAGTTCAATGAAACTTTGTCCGGTAATTATTTGACAGTAACCTGCAAAGTTATTGCCCTTTGTCATTATATTATTATTTGTCCCTGTGATGTTGATTGACATTACACAAGAATAGATGTAAATTCATGTGGTACACCTTTTTTTTTCATTCATGACGCATTTTTGCTACTAACAAGGGGCTATTCAAATTTTGTGCCTTTTTTAATAAATCATTGATTTACGCTTTTACTTGTTTCTTTTAACCAAGAACAGAAGACATACAGTTACCAAGTTTGTTCAAAACAGACCCCTTGGGTCAAAATTGGAGTCACGCCCATTTATTTCAGTTATCGTGTTCACAGGGTCCAACAATAATAGAATAACCAAGGAGAATAACTATGTAAGTTATAGTCAAATTGGTCCGGTATTCAAACTCATCCAAGATCTCATTGATACAAAGCTGCATACAAAGTTTCATCAAAAACGGTTCATATTTACTGAAGTTATTGTGTTCACAAGGAAAACTAATGGACGATGCAGCAAGGTCACTCGGACCGACGAAAAGTATGAATTGGCCCCTGGATGACAGTCCTAATTTGAATCAGATGTCAGGTGACCGTTAAGGCCCATGGGCCTCTTGTTTGAGAACTTATAACTAGAATCAGACATGCAAATTTTATTTCCTTAATAATTCAATATTCTAGAGATGGGGGCCAGTCTAAGTCTGGGTCTGAATTACAGGTTTTAGTTATAAAACTATAGCAACATATAGTGTTACTTGCGTACAGCATTTCAGATCACAAATAGAAGTTATAATGGTATAGTTGTATAGACTGATGAAACAGTAACAGATACTCACTTGTTTTTATACTATACATGTAAAGTTCTATTATCTATATTGAATTACTCTCTCCCTGTATACATGCATAGAAATCACATGGCCCTTGTTACAGCTTACATATCATGAACATGACATTTTGAGTTGTTTCATAATGCAATAATATTGTGCCATATATCACATTATCCTTAATTTATTTAGATTTTTTTTAATTAACAAGAAAATAATCATTAATTTCTTGTTAATTAAAAATAAATCTAAATAATTAGAATAATTGATGGCTTTAGTACATGTACATTAAAACAACCCATAACCAATTGAAATATGGTCGATACAAATACATTCTGCCTCCTTTTGGTTATAGGGTATGTAGAAACGGCATGATACATCATTGGAGGTCTAGTTATGTACACACAACAGGGCATTATGAGATTAAATTGAGTGTGTACAAACACCATGGCAAGGTAATTTTTATATGTGCAAACACCAGGCAAAACAAAACCCTGGTGCACATGTACCAAGGTGCCTTTTGTCATTGTCATATATTTTTTATTAACTGTTTGTCATGTATTCATCACATTAAGACAAACATTGCTTGTAAAACTATCAATATTTAGTATCTTTCAAATTAAAAACAACCATTCAATCTCACAGATGAATTGGAATTAGTTTTGAAACTTGAGGATGTTTAAAGCAAGTAGATACCAATCCATTCCTCTGAGATGAATTGGAGTCCTCAGATTGGAATTTGTAACTTAATTACACAAAGATACTTTGATATCCAATCTTCTCCTTGGCAAAGCATCACACTGTATTGATTTTACAAAAGATCTGTATGCGCTTTGCACATTGCAAGCTTAGCAATTTATAATTACATTTGCAAGTTAATGTAACTTTGAGAGAAAATTGTCATTTATGCTTTCCTACCCTGTATTCCTAATGGAATCACCCATTCAGGATGCACACACCTCAGTAGTGTGTGCTCTGTTGGTTGTTGTGTGTTGATAAACAGTATTCACATTCACACTGAAGATTTATGAACACAAATATAACCTAATTAGTAATGACATCAATGGTTTGAAAATAATTTATTTTATTCTTTATTTCACATGAATGTTGAAGAGTTACTTCAGATCATGATGTTACGATGCTGAAAATGATCACGCACCTGTCACAGTCAATGTTCTTGGAAATTAATTTTTATGTCGCATTCTGCAAAAGAGTCTTGTTCCAGAAATGTTTGTCAATGCACAGGGGTTCATTGGTTCATATACCTGCACAAGACATTGATTTGACATGGAAATATAAGTGGATGTTGTGCCTACCCTAACCCCCTTTCCCCTCTGGCAGCGATGTGTAATTTGACATGGAGATGGAAGAGGATGTGATGCCTGCCCCCACCCCCTTACCCCTCTGGCAGCGATGTGTAATTTGACATGGAGATGGAAGAGGATGTGATGCCTGCCCCCCACCCCTTACCCCTCTGGCAGCGATGTGTAATTTGACATGGAGATGGAAGAGGATGTGATGCCTGCCCCCACCCCCTTACCCCTCTGGCAGCGATGTGTAATTTGACATGGAGATGGAAGAGGATGTGATGCCTGCCCCCCACCCC
>NW_018407845.1:598704-622078 GCF_002113885.1 Mizuhopecten yessoensis
CCCCCCCACCCCTTACCCCTCTGGCAGCCATGTGTAGAAAGTTTCATGAAATCCAACGTAAACCAAGTCACCATTGCTTTCCAGGCGACACAAGAAAAGCCATCTACCTGTTACATGGATTTCTGGCCAACAACAGTTAGGGTAGTAGAAGGCTCAAAACTTTCGATTTTTTCAAACATCTGTCACATTTGGCCACAATTATTTTTAACTCAAAATAACAATGGTTTTTGTTATGTATATCAAATTGTTTTATTTGAAACTGTTTGAATGCATCTTGTTTACAGAAAAGCAGTCACAAGTCTGTTAACACGAACATGTTCAATTTCAGTTTTTATAGATCATAGAAAATCGTAAAATATGCAAAATATGATTTAATAAAGATATTGGAATTGACATTTTGATGGGAAAAGAGGTGCGAGGAGACATACTAAAAGAAGTTAAGTGTGTTAGTCTTGCAGATGAACTGATATCCATTGTAAGAAGTTGATGGTAGTATACGGGAAGAAGTTTCCTTGGATTTGCTTTCATATTCAACTAGCACAATTCATATCGCTCCTAGCAGAGAATGATCCAAGAGGAATATCAGATGTCGCTTACATGAGTGTTCCAGACTTCCAATGGAGAAACCGACACTACTATAAGACCCAACATGGTAGGAACACTGGAAGCTGTGAGGAAGGCAAGGTCGGGATATTCACCAGGTCTCGTAAAATTCCAAACAATTTTAATGGTGTATAGGTTTTCAGTTGGGAACACAATCCCAGAGGATGGCAGAGAGCTAAACGATTGCTGCTCAATTAACCATCTGGGGACCTGATACATCTACTAAGTGTAGTGGGAAAGACCATTTCCATTATACTTACCAGAAAAATGACAAGGTAAGGTTAAATGATTTATCTATTAGTTGATCTTCAAGGTGTAAGAGTATTACAGCATTTCATACAGCATCCCATTCTGTACCAAATGAATTATCAGGTACTACTTTAGTAAAACCATAACAGGGTTTGGAAAATAGAATGGGGGGGGGGGGGGGGGGGGGGGGTCTTAATCTTGGATGCAACCGATAGAACAAAACAAAACGATAAAACTGGGACAAAAATGGACAAAGGAAAGAATAACATGGGATTCCGGAAAGGTGTGCGCCTTCTTCTCCATCGAGGACACCTGCCATGTAAATCTAAGTCGAATCCAAGTAATGTCACGTCCTCACAACGAGATCTCGGGTAGTGATAACAAAACTACAAGTAATGTCACGTCCTCCCAACGAGATCTCGGGTAGTGATAACAAAACTCCAAGTAATGTCACGTCCTCACAACGAGTTCTCGTGTAGTGATAACAAAACTACAAGTAATGTCACGTCCTCCCAACGAGATCTCGGGTAGTGATAACAAAACCACAAGTAATGTCACGTCCTCACAACGAGATCTCGGGTAGTAATAACAAAACTACAAGGCAATGAACACAATCAAAAACATCAATCTTCATATACTACAAACTGCAGTGAATTTATTGTGAGATTGGCAAGGATGCGTTTAAACCTAAAACAATGACTATTGCAATGGCAGAAACCATTGGATGTCAACCATGTTCGAACTACACTGCATTCGCTTCTTCTATCTGTAGAAAGAATATTACAGGAGGATTCTAATTAAATTGTTTCTGATGACATTTGGGAACCAGCCTGGCGATTTCTTAAAATTATTGAGGATGTGGCACAAATTTGACTCCTTTAGCGTGATCGTATGAATAGTCACGTCACTCCGGTTACATGAGTTCATGTCGAATTTACCAAAAAGGAGATAGATGCCATTAACAAGAGTGAATCCTACATCAAAAGTCTGTCGAAACTAACATACCACTACACGACAGATACAGAGTTAATCCTAATCATGTCTCACACTTATTCTTAGTACAATCTTTTTCTGCAAATACTAATACATTTTCTGCTTTCAAAAGAAAAAGAGTTACTTAATAACCAAGGAAAACCGTTTCAGTTTCTGAAAGACGAAATACTAGCAAATCACGCTTCTATATTACAATATGACGGAATACTCATAATGATAAGGTTAAGGACCTGTCTCGCTAGTATTAGATTACGAAATTTGACAAGAAATCTATGAGTGGATTAAATGAATGGAATGTGGATTTTGAAGAATGCAAAGCTGATTTTATCAATCTTGAGCATCCTCTTCTCGAGCATGTTTCTTCCAGCAGATCTTTGGACTTTTCTACTCTTCAATACAATACTTCATACCAAACTGAAGGAACGCCTTCGTTCTCTTAAAATACATTGCTTTTCTTTTCCAAGGAAGGCGAACGGTGATATTAATGTATGGTAGTAATTATTTTGGAAAATATTTTGGTCTAACTCAGTTTCAATGGAGAGCTTCAATCTGATCTGGTGTCTGGTTCATTGCAAGCTTTAAAACATCAGAAACATGAAACAGGCTTTTGAGAAAAGGTATTAAAATTTCCGCAGATAGTTCGGAGTATTACAAGCTTCACAAGCGTCGATCTCTACAAGAAATCACCAGCTTCAACACCTAATGTCATGGATCGAAGAGGTCATGGTTTGTGAAGCAGGACTTGTAATGATCGTGATGACCTCCAAGGATCAGAAGATCAGACATGTAGGAATGTAGACCATACCTAAAATAAAATGGTTAGTAATAAAACAGGTAGATGACTAACGCAGTTTGACATCGCAGTCAAATGAATAGGCAGGTATCAACTCTGTATATGGTTAAATATAACATCGGGAGAATGGCAGACGTAAAAAAAACCAGTAGAAGTTGAGATGACGGGGGGAAAATGGTCATGAACAATAGTGGAAAGGAACAGTTTCTTCCCGGACCTGTTATCTAATCAATAAACTTCCGTAGATTGGGCCTGTCGGTGAACCCAATCGGGCCCCCTGTTGCTGAAAGGTTGGTTAAGTAAAAAATATTAAATCGATTTGAAGAAGAAATAAAGACTTTCCAAGAAAAATAAATCTTCAAAACTCATCTACCTTATTTGTCTCAACAAACACATGGCATTGACACGATATCAGACGTTCTTAGTTTTGTGATATCAATATCTTAAAACACCTCTCTGTGTAACCTGGCAGGCATGTTAGCCCTGCACGTGTACAACATTCGTTTAACACTGTTCCTACACAGGAATGGCAATATAACCGAGTTGTACAGCTTTAAGAGGCGGAAAAGAAGCTTCGAGAGAAAAAGATGACAACGAAGAGAAAAACGTCCAATCGATCAACTTACATCAGCTTTTTGGGATCTGAGTGAAATATGCAGACAACACCCCAACAGGGAGGGACTCTGAATGGAAACTGAACTGATAAAAGAGGGTTGTTTAGACTGCCTAGTTCCCAAGACATCACGTAAATATATGCTAGCCAACGTACGTTAACTCTACCAGGGAAATAATGTGGTTATGGCGGAATTGACAAGGATGCAAAGAGAGAGACAACAGTAGCTGGAAACTATCTACAATAGTCATACGACTGACTGGTGGAAGAGAGCCGACAGTGGCTTGAAACAATCTACAACAGTCATCCGGCTGACTGGTGGAAGAGAGACAGCATACTCTGGAAACCTACAACGGTCATCCGCTGACTGGTGAAACAACAGACGCTGGAAACCATCTAAAACAGTTATCAGGCTGACTGGTGGAAGAGAGGCGACATTGGCTTGAAACAAGCTACAAAAGTCATCCGGCTGACTGGTGGAAGAGAGACAACCGTCGCTGAAAACCATCAACAACAGTCATCCGGCTGACTGGTGGAAGAGAGACAACATATGCTGGAAACCATCTGAAACAGTCGTACGGATGACTGGTGGAAGAGACGATAGTGGCTTGAAACAGTTTACAACGGTCATCCGGCTGACTGGTGGAAGAGAGACAATAGTAGGTGGAAGCCATCTACAACAGTCATGCGGCTGACTGGTGGAAGAGAGACAACAGAAGCTGGAAACCATCAACCGTCATCCAGCCGACTGGTGGAAGAGAGACAACAGACGATGGAAACCATCTACAACAGTCATCTGGCTGACTGGTGGAAGAGAGACAACAGTAACTGGAGTAACTGGAAACGATATACAACAGTCATCCGGCTGACTGGTGGAAGAGAGACAACAGACGCTGGAAACCATCTAAAACAGTCATCAGGCTGACTGGTGGCAGAGAGACGACAGTGGTTTGAAACAAGCTACAACAGTCATCCGGCTGACTGGTGGAAGAGAGACAACAGTCGCTGTAAACCATCAACAACAGTCATCCGGCTGACTTGTATAAGAGAGACAACAGAAGCTTGAAACCATCTACAACAGTCATCCGGCTGACTGGTGGAAGAGAGACAACAGATGCTGGAAGCCATCTGAAACAGTCGTGCGGCTGACTGGTGGAAGAGACGATAGTGGCTTGAAACAGTCTACAACGGTCATCCGTCTGACTGGTGGAAGAGAGACAACATATGCTGGAAGCCATCTGAAACAGTCGTGCGGCTGACTGGTGGAAGAGACGATAGTGGCTTGAAACAGTCTACAACGGTCATCCGGCTGACTGATGGAAGAGAGACAATAGTAGGTTGAAACAGTCTACAACAGTCATCATGCTGACTGATGGAAGAGAGACGACAGTAACTTGAAATAATCTACAACAGTCATTCGGCTGAATGGTGGAAGAGAGACAACAATAGCTGGAAACCATCTACAACAGTCATCCCGCTGACTGGTGGAAGAGAGGCGACAGTAGCTGGAAACCTACAACAGTCAGGAAGGAAGTTTAAACATCCAGTGGGAATCTGTCTTTGCCGATAATAGACAACGAGCTGGTCTCATGTTTTGAGAAATTCAATGTCATATATGTATCAAATTGAAAAAGAGATCGGTATACAATGGTATTTACATCATTTGAAAACACGGAGTGGTTAATGGTTCATCTGTCCTCCTGTCTTCATAAATGCTGTATACATTATCTCCTCAAAACTTAAATCCACTTATAACGTCATTTTAACGTATTTATATAAAACAAATGTAGCACTTACTTTCGATTTTCTGTCTACATTTATCAAAAATCTTTTTTATAGCCCTTTTAAATCAACTTATTTCGTCTGTAACTGAAATACTGCGAGCAGTTCATTGATTTGTTATTCAGAACGGAAACTGTTTTATGATTAACTCAACTTGCATGTACGCCCATGGTACCAGTTATACAACATGCCTGAAGAATGTGAAATAAAATAAAACATTTATAATCGCAGAGCTAAGTCAACGCTCGTTACAAACAGCACATACATATGTGTTATATGATTATCTGGTCAACTATTCCTGACATTTAATTATACAACTAGACATTTGTTTCGCCAATCAATGGGTTGGCCAATAAAATGCGTTGAGTAATCTTTAACACTGCAACCTTCACCCCTTGATGCCTTTCAGCCAAGGCTGACACCATCCATCACTGGAACGAATAACTACGATTTCGGAATTCGATAAATACACCAAACCGGCAGCTTTACTGTCCGTTTAAAACGTTCAAACAGTAATACTTTATGCCATACGCCTGAGGGAATGGGGTTTACTCCTCAATCATTGTTAACCTTGAACACTCCAAGCTCATACTGGAATTTGGCAGGTTGATTCAGCAAAAATCAATTACTTGCCTACGACAGGGTCTTGAAACTTACTGGTTTATATCTGTTGTCATGCTTGACATATGACCAGCACAGAAGAAAAGAAACTGGCACTGAGTTTACGTGTCGTATAAAGAACAGATAGGGGGACGTGAGGCCCAAGGTCATTTAGTCTCCTGTCTAACATCAAGATAACACTCTGACATAAAAAAGGAAGATATTCTGGAGACAGTATTACAGTTACTGTTTTAGCAAAATACCGAAATTTAAAGTCAATTTGTCGTGACACGTTTATGTCCATCAAAGAGGACGGCTGCATTCAACACATTGTGGGGTTTTGAGGTCAGATTCATATTTAAGGATTGACCTTCATTTTGACTGCGTATACGCTGCGCTCCATAGAATATGTTCGTTGCCAGTTGCGTTCATACTACCGTATACGCAGTCAAACTGAAGATCAATTCTTATATTTACATATTTTCCTACTATGATGGTACACTCAGAATAAAGCTAACTGCAATACATTTGCTTTTATAATGGTACAAAACCTCCGTAACGTGCGTAAATCCAAACAAACGAACAGCCTACAGCCTGCGAGCAGCGATGGATCTCCAACGTTACCATTATGACGTCACAATATAAATTACGTCATCAATAGGAAACAATGGTCTCCAAGGAATCTCACTGCGTATACGGTAATGTATACGCAGTCACGGTTTACACAGCTTCAATGGGAGCGAATGTAAATATTGTCACATGAAGAGGTTGCTGAAACAGAATTTAAACAGTCACAAGATCAACTCAAGAAAAGAATAAAATGATCAACACAGAAAAGATAACGGTATTAAGTTTAACTTGTCACACGGTCATCACAGAGGAGGGTTTGCGGACAATGTCACAAATTGCCTTATCGTAGGCTATTTTCTATATAAAAGGAAAAGGGAAAACGAAATTTGAGCAACTCCCTTGCGTTTTCATCTTACAGAGTTTCCTACGAGGTGAAAGCACCGGGGAGCTGCTATCGCTGTGTATATAATCTTTAGACTGTATGTAAAGATCAATACTTTTCATAGTTGTCGAGTGCATGGAATGCATCTATTGGTCTTTATTAACATGACGTTCTAATACCCGGAATGGTTAGTCGGGGGCGTGTGATGGGCTGGTGATCTGTGTTAACATTGTACATTCTACGCCTACAGAGAATTAACCTACAGTCATTTGTGTCGTTGCCTGATGAATAATTAACCAGTCGGTAATTACCTGTCTCAACCAGTGATGCTGGTGTTAGCTCCCCGGCGCCCTGGAGTATCTGATTTATACACAAACCGACAACTTTACTGTTAGGTGAACATTCTGCTCTCCATATCATATCACTATTTTTAATAATAATACCCAAATTGATAAGAGTTGATCATTCACTATCTGACAGAATGTTTCAAAACGATATCCCTGCAAATTTCCTTCACCCGGTCCAAATCAAACAGCAGAGCCATCTATTGTAATGACCTAGGGGAAGCAGGATTAATGAGTTTTATTATGTCACCAGAATTTTTGTTTTTCCCATATGACTTCTTATTAACCGAGCCCATTTTGAATCAATTTTCCATTAGATGACCGACAAAATTGATGTTAAATGCAAAATTGAATAACCTTGAAATTAACGATAAATGTCAATTTTGTCAATTTATTATCTTTCACTTGGCTATCCATTTCACAGCAGTTGGAAAGTTTTCTTGTACAGCATCAGATTTGGTTTTGTGATAAAGAGTGAGTAAACATCAGGGATTTACTCCTAGCCGACCACACCTCATAAACTGGAGGGTAACAAATATCACTAGACGGTCACACTTCATAAACTGGAGGGTGAGAAATATCACTAGACGGCCACACTTCATAAACTGTGGGTAACAAATATCACAAGACGGCCACACTTCATAAACTGGTTGGTAACAAATATCACTAGACGGTCACACTTCATAAACTGGTGGGTAACAAATTTCACTAGCCGACCACACTTCATAAACTGGAGGGTAACAAATATCACTAGACGGTCAAACTTCATAAACAAGAGGGTAACAAATATCACTAGCCGGCCACACTTCATAAACTGGAGGGTAACAAATATCACTTGACGGTCACACTTCATAAACTGGTTGGTAACAAATATCACTAGCCAGTCACACTTCATAAACTGGAGGGTAACAAATTTCACTAGCCGGCCACACTTCATAAACTGGAGGGTAACAAATATCACTAGACGGTCACACTTCACAAACTGGAGGGTAACAAATTTCACTAGCCGGCCACACTTTATAAACTGGTGGGGTTACACATATCACTAGAAGGTCACACTTCATAAACTGGAGGGTAACAAATATCACTAGCCGACCACACTTCATAAACTGGTTGGTAACAAATATCACTAGTCGGCCACACTTCATAAACTGGTTGGTAACAAATATCACTAGACGGTCACACTTCATAAACTGGAGGGTAACAAATATCACAAGACGGTCACACCTCATAAACTGGAGAGTAACAAATATTACTAGCCGGCCACACTTCATAAACTGGAGGGTAACAAATATCACTAGTCGGCCACACTTCACAAACTGGAGGGTAACAAACATCACTAGACGGTCACACTCCATAAACTGGAGGATAACAAATATCACTAGACGGTCACACTTCATAAACTGGAGAGTATCAAATATCACTAGACGGTCACACTTCATAAACTGGAGGGTAACAAGTATCACTAGCCGACCACACTTCATAAACTGGAGGGTAACAAATATCACTAGACGGTCACACTCCATAAACTGGAGGGTAACAAATATCACTAGTCGGCCACATTTCAAAACCTGGAGGGTAACAAATATCACTAGCCGGCCACACTTCATCAACTGGAGGGTAACAAATATCACTAGCCGGCCACACTTCATAAACTGGTTGGTAACAAATATCACTAGTCGGCCATACTTCATAAACTGGTTGGTAACAAATATCACTAGCCGGCCACACTTCATCAACTGGAGGGTAACAAATATCACAAGACGGTCACACCTCATAAACTGGAGATTAACAAATATCACTAGCCGGCCACACTTCATAAACTGGAGGGTAACAAATATCACTAGTCGGCCACACTTCATAAACTGGAGGGTAACACATATCACTAGACGGTCACACTTCATAAACTGGAGGATAACAAATATCACTAGACGGTCACACTTCATAAACTGGAGGATAACAAATATCAGTTCTTAGCTTACTTTATAAACTGAAAGTAACAAATATCACAACCAGGCTTACTTTATAGACTGGGGGGTAACAAAGTTTACTTCCATGCCAAACTTCATAAACTTACATAGTCTTTTTACCCGTCTTCGTAGGCCTTTAGAGATATATTATATAGAAGGGAAGGACACAATTGACCCCATTGGTATACGACAATAATCTGTTGGGGAAAATTAATTTTTAACAATGATATAATCGACCAGGAATTCAATCGATGTCACAGTTTACTCTCAGTGTATTTAATCATGAAACATCTTCCAAAATGGTTAAAAACTGAATAGTTGTATTGCCGTTCACCTTTTCTTAAAAAGGGAGTTATTTTCATAAAGTTCTTTCAGTTTTGCACATGGCTTTGTTGCTTATAAAGTGCTTTGTAAATGTTCTGATAGATGAAACACTTTTAAAGAAAGGATATTCAAAGGATATCAAAATATGTTTTTGTAGGTTCTTCAAAATTCACAATCTATGTTTCATTTCTGGAGTATACAGTGTTATATTACGGCTGTCACCTCGGTGTTATGGTACTGGACATAGACATAAGAAAGTAATGGTCTGGTTGAGTATCTGACAAAGCCAATTATAAAACCGTGTTAATAGGGATCCTAATGAAGTTAGGAATCCAATACAAATATAATTAACTAGTTTTCAGAAAGAATGTAATACATAAGCATGATAGCTAGTGTTTCGTTTTTCGGGAAGATATGGAAAATATGTGAAAAGGATTTCCTTGGTTATCAATCATACCTAGTTCTTTTTCTAAGCAGGAATTTAAAAAAAAATTAAGACAAGAGTCACGTAACTAGACACTGCGGATCTTTGAGTGTGGTTTGGACAGTGGAGTCAAGTAATACAGACACACGTCGCTGGACAACAACTCGTCCTCAACTTGGGAGAAACACATATCACTAGCCGACTAAATTTGGCTATTTCAAGACTGCTGATTACGGTGTGGGATTGCACGGCTTTCACCATTCACATAAGCGGAAATGGATTTTCCTACTTCTATCTTTACGATTATTTCCTCCACGACCAAAACCCAGCTCGTCCTTGATTGACCATAGGCGTTATCGAGACGTAAAACACAAACATAACAAAAACCAAACCAGTTGTGTTTTTTTTTAAATACCCCTCTTACCATTACAAAATATTTACATTCGGTATGCTTGGACCTATTGGCGAAAATGACACTAATTTTTGCATAACACAAAAAAAACAATAAAACCACCTTTTTCAATATCTAGCATACAGATTTAAGACTGAAAAGTATTTGAAACTAGCACCGCTGATTCTAAACAAGGAAAATGAAGAAATGTTAGCACACTGACTCCTTTGGGCCCCACCCTACAGCCCTTCGGGGTAGGGCTGGCTCAAAATTTTCAAAGTATCAAACTGTCAACTCAGGGTTATAATTCCAATCAAGTTATCAACATGTAATATCCAAAGAATCATTTGCCAATATAAACCATAATAAATCAAACTGCTTTCCAATAATGATAATGCTAACCCAAATTGAATTACTTCCAATGGAAATTAAACAAATGTTGGTACAAAATGTGATTTCCCTATATAAACTATAGTAAAGTTTACCCCCTCCCCATGGGAAACGGGAGACCCCAGGGTCATGAAATTCACAATTTTAGTAAAGCACCTTAAGACTCTTCCATCTATGAAGAGTATTTGATTCTACCATATCTTGATTTTGAGAAGAAGATTTTTGAAATTTTAGTCAATTCGACCCTTTTTGGCCCCGCCCCTCAGGCCCCTAGGGGCTGGGGACCATATAATTCACAATTTTGACTGACCTTTGGTCATGGAAGGATTCTCCAAAATTTCATTGAAATTGGTTCAGTTGTTTTGGAGAAGAAGTCGAAAATGTAAATTGTTTACGGACGCACGAGGCAAGACAAAAGGCGATCGCAATAGGTCACTTGAGACTTTGTCTCAGGTGACCCTAAAATGCCGGTATTATTTTTAACTATGCTTGCATCGGGAAATTCAAAGCACTTAAAAAGTAAACATAATTAACGCGATTCATGGACTATGTCCAGAAAGCTAATGTTGTTAAGACGTCATGAATTGGTTTTGTTTGGTTTAGTATTGTTTAACGTCCCATCAACAGCTATGGTCATTTAAGGACGGTCTCCCCTGTGTGCAAGATGTATGCGTGTAGTGTATGCGTGTGTGTTTTGAGAGGCTGCGATATGTTCGTGTTTGTCTCCTTGTGATAGGGCGGAACTATGTCGACTTTATTGTGCTACTTCACTGAAACATACTGCCGAAGACACCCAGCAGGACACCCCACCCGGTAACAACATACTGACAACGGGCGAACCAGTCGTCCCACTCGTACACTGCTGAGCGTTAAGCAGGAGTAGAAACTACCATTTTTACAGACTCTGGTATGTCTCGGCCAGGGGACAGAGCCCAAAGCCTTCCTCACAGGGGCGAACGCTCAACTAAAGGCCAAAAGTGAGGCATTGTCAAGGGAGACATTAGGAAGAAGAAAGTTGTTTAGAAAGAAGAGAAAAGATAAGATCCCAAATTTAGTCGCCTCTTACGATCATGCAATGGGGTCAGCAGGTACAATTCTTACACCCTACCTGCAGGGACAGACCTCATGAATGTTAAAAAAATAAAATTTCATTCCCTCAGATTCGGGCTATAGATGATAGGTAGAGGTCGGTAAAATTATTAAATCGAATATGATCAGTTTCCAGCTTTGATAGAACAACACCTTAGATAGAAGGCTTACATAGAAGGGTTAACCACAGGTAAAAACACAGGTAAATACAGGTAAATACTGCCAATACTACTCAAAAACAGACTATAATCCAAGTAACAACATTCTTCTCTCCATGCTTTTTTTTTAAAGTGGGGGGACTGAGAACAAGCCGTAACAAGTGGAGCAGGGAGAAAATGGAACGCGACGTAATGACCATTGAGGCATTACTTCACCTATGCTGTGAGATAGGAGTAGAGGACGCCAATAGAAGGACGAAGATTTCGGGAGTCCAAGAGCAGCGGAAAGAAAGTTAACATAAACCCTCATCAGGCACCTGGGACATGTAGGAGCTACTTCCATGTTCGTTCAGTATACTGCCTCTTCCAAACTCGTACCGGCCATATCTTCCGTCCAGGTATCACGATGTAGTCTCGACGGGGAAATAGACGGGGTGATGATCGTGTTGGTTGTTCAATAGGAAGAAACCTAGGTATGAGCCAACCGACACAAGAAAGCTACAGATTATGTCAGCGTTACGTAGAGCGTTGCTATTGAGTAAATGGACGTTCTTTGCAAACGTCAGGTATCGCAGAAAATTCTGTTCAGTCTACATGGGAGCGTTTTCTAAAAAAGCACGAAAATATTCCCTCAGAAGATTGCTGACTGAAAGGGCATCATCCTAGTTATGGTCGAGGAAGAAGAAACAAGCAGGAGGCTTTCCACAGTTGAATAGAGATATGTCACGCTGCCGTGTATATTGGTGTACGGTGTACATTTTTATAAGGATATATTAAACACTGGGGTATACTAGTGGGTTTGTTGATTGATAAATGAAGTGAACTGGTAGATGTTTTTTCATCAATAAGTCACAGACTAACAAGAATACAGCTTTGATCATTCTTTGGTTGATTAATAAAGAAAGGCAACATGGTTTTGAAACGACAGGGAATGAATATATATATATAAGATTTAATGTAAACAAGGAAACAATAGTAGACTCATTACCGAACTACTTTTTAAATGAAGTTTCTAGATTCCCTTTTAAGACACTAATCGATAAAAGACACTTACCTTGTAATTCCCTGTATAGACTAATCTGCATACTTTTCTATAAACCAACCTGTGATGTTTGAATACGATATAGGAAAGCTGACAAATTAACTACACGTACAAGGTTTCCTAGGTAATGTTCAAATCATCTTACATAAATTGTCTTAGAAGCAAACTTCCCCATATTTGGGTGCGTGTCTTCTTAAAAGGGTTTAACAATAAATGTGTTGATGTCTAAACCTCGGTTTCCGGTATAAACATTCCTGCAATATAATATTGATTGATGCGTGCCTGTTAGCACTGCGGTTCTGGAGACCAGCAGGTTTAACATACTATTAAATAGACTGGTGTTTATCGCATTCTTCATGAAGAAAAGGTGATATTCTATTTAGCGTAATGAAATTTCTCTCTACACTCGTAGAAAAAAATGTGCAATTCCTTAAATAAATTACTTCTTGCCTGTGTACTTTAACACTAACGAAGAAAGTCGTGGGGAGTGGGGAGGGTGGGGAGTGGGGAGAGTGGGGAAGTTGGGGACTGGGGAGTGGGGAGGGTGGGGAAGTTGGGGAGTGGGGAGGGTGCCCACCTCCTGAGCATGGCAGTTTAATATGTGTTTTAGCTGCGTAATGTGTTTTCTGGGATTGATTTGCACGGGGAGTGTCATGATAGAAGATTTGTAAACGAGGGGCTTGGGGAGGGAGACACGGACCTAAATTTGCACGGAAAATATGTTATAAAAGAAAAAATGTAAGTGGGAGAGGCTTGTGGAGGGAGACTCGGACCTTCGTTGGGTTTTTTCGTTCGTAAAGAAATCTTATTCACAATTGCATATCATATATTAACTTATAGTATATATGTTTAACGCCTTTGTGAGATCAGAAAAGTACACATTTGCTATCGGATTTTAGTATATAATATCATAAATTCAATGGCCTTTGTGAGATGAGAAAAGTACACTTTCACTACGGGACTGGATTACCAGGCGTAACACTTCAGATCATTAAGTTATATCCCAGTAAACATAACGTTCGACATCTGTCTTTACAAAGTTGATGATCACTAGATGTCGAGTCGTTTTAGACGACGTGGACATCCTTCTGTTATTGGGTTTAAATTGAGATGATATTAGACTCGTCAAACATTTGATACTCCCTTGTCAGTGTCTCTGAAGAAGAGACTTAGGGTGGCTCAACACACCACGATCCGGCAAGCTCATATTTTTTCTCCCGAAAACCATGGAAAATGCTATTTTTTCAAAAATAAAATGTTCTCAACTTTTTTGAGGCTGCATAATTATGCATCTTTACGTACCAAATAACGACAAGTAAAATGTTCAAATTTTATTTGAAACTATTTCTTTTAAAAAAAAAAACAAAAAAAAACGTATCCTGGGAACCTGATATTGGTGAAGTCTCTTAGAAACCTGATATTGGTGACACGTCTCATGGGAACCTGATATCGATGACTAGTATCCTAGGAACCTGATACTGGTGACACGTCTCATTGGAACCTGATATCGGTGATATGTATCCTCGGAACCTGATATTGGTGACACGTCTCATGGGAACCTGATATTGGTGATATGTATCCTGGGAACCTGATATTGGTGATATGTATCCTGGGAACCTGATATTGGTGACACGTCTCATGGGAACCTGATATTGGTGATATGTATCCTGGGAACCTGATATTGGTGATATGTATCCTCGGAACCTGATATTGGTGACACGTCTCATGGGAACCTGATATTGGTGATATGTATCCTGGGAACCTGATATTGGTGATATGTATCCTGGGAACCTGATATTGGTGACACGTCTCATGGGAACCTGATATTGGTGATATGTATCCTGGGAACCTGATATTGTTGACACGTAACAAATACAAATACCAGATTCGCAGGAGGCTTGTCGAAAATATCAGTTTCCCAGGAGATATGTCACAAATATCTGTTTTCAAGGAGACATGTCACAAATACCAGGTTTCTATCAGACATACCAACGATATCAGGTCTTTATTACCTTGGGGTGTTCCACTCTACGACTACAAACTTAACAAAGTACACTATGTATCCTTCAACCAACAACACAAAACAATTACAAATACATAAGACATATATACTAATGGCTTTATATGTCTCTACATTACACATAGACGTATATACTAATGGATTTATATGTCTCTACATTACACAGAGACATATATACTGATGGCTTTATATGTCTCTACATTACACATCGACGTATATTCTAATGGCTTTATATGTCTCTACATTACACATCGACGTATATTCTAATGGCTTTATATGTCTCTACATTACGCATAGACGTATCCACTAATGGCTTTATATGTCTCTCCATTACACAGAGACGTATATACTAATGACTTTATATGTCTCTACATTACACATAGACGTATATACCAATGGATTTATATGTCTCTACATTACACATAGACGTATATCCTAATGGATTTATATGTCTCTACATTACACATAGACGTATATACGAATGGATTTATATGTCTCTACATTACACATAGACGTATACACTAATCGCTTTATATGTCTCTACATTACACATAGACGTATATTCTAATGGCTTTATATGTCTCTACATTACACAGAGACATATATACTGATGGCTTTATATGTCTCTACATTACACATCGACGTATATTCTAATGGCTTTATATGTCTCTACATTACACATCGACGTATATTCTAATTGCTTTATATGTCTCTACATTACACATAGACGTATATCCTAATGGATTTATATGTCTCTACATTACACATAGACGTATATACTAATGGATTTATATGTCTCTACATTACACAGAGACGTATATACTAATGACTTTATATGTCTCTACATTACACATAGACGTATATACTAATTGCTTTATATGTCTCTACATTACACAGAGACATATATACTGATGGCTTTATATGTCTCTACATTACACATCGACGTATATTCTAATGCCTTTATATGTCTCTACATTACACATAGACGTATACACTAATGGCTTTATATGTCTCTACATTACACATCGACGTATATTCTAATGCCTTTATATGTCTCTACATTACACATAGACGTATATACTTATGGCTTTATATGTCTCTACATTACACACATACGTATATACTAATGGCTTTATATGTCTCTCCATTACACAGAGACGTATATACTAATGGCTTTATATGTCTCTACATTACACAGAGACGTATATACTAATGGCTTTATATGTCTCCACTTTACACAGAGACGTATATACTAATGGCTTTATATGTCTGTACATTACACAGAGAAGTATATACTAATGACTTTATATGTCTCTACATTACACATAGACGTATGTACTAATGGCTTTATATGTCTCTACATTACACATAGACGTATATTCTAATGGCTTTATATGTCTCTCCATTACACATAGACGTATATTCTAATGGCTTTATATGTCTCTACATTACACATAGACGTATATACTAATGGATTTATATGTCTCTACATTACAAAGAGACGTATATACTAATGGCTGTATATGTCTCTACATTACACATAGACGTATACACTAATGGCTTTATATGTCTCTCCATTACACAGAGACGAATATACTAATGGCTTTATATGTCTCTACATTACACATAGACGTTTATACTAATGGCTTTATATGTCTCTACATTACACATATACGTTTATACTAATGGCTTTATATGTCTCTCCATTACACAGAGACGTATATACTAATGGCTTTATATGTCTCTACATTACACATAGACGTATGTACTAATGGCTTTATATGTCTCTACATTACACATAGACGTATGTACTAATGGCTTTATATGTCTCTAAATTACACATAGACGTATATTCTAATGGCTTTATATGTCTCTACATTACACATAGACGTATATACTAATGGCTTTATATGTCTCTACATTACAGGTACACTCTCGGTTTCTGCTCTTGTCTTTTTCTACATTTAGAGTATTGTCGGATATATCAACAGAATTCGACTATTTTTATAACATATATAAGCTATTTAATTACTTAAATGGTTTGTAGCTTAAAACATTTATGAACAATAAACGAGTAGCTCAATTTCCTGTGTTCAGCAAAGTGAGATAGTGTGCGTGATGTCGCGTAAATTAAACAAGAAACATGGAGTTTTTGGATTCCCTTACCGGTACAGAAAAGTCACGGACATCCTCTCGGCATACCGGAGTGGTCACGTGTCTCGCCAATGTGACAGTTACAGCACAATATGGCTTGATTACAATTTTCTAGGTAATGGTAGTTAAACTGAAAAATCTTACTAATGGAGGCTCTTTGACTCTGAGTGTTTTCCTTGCAAGGTTTCACAAGATTACGTCAGTAGCTATATATAGAGAGTACATTGATTTTATCCTTTACACGGACTTGTACAAAAACGTACATGTCCTCACAGCTAAACCTTATTTGTCGTCTTGCACGTCACAACAAATTAGAACTTGGTCGGATTACAATATAGGAACTTTAAAGATGTGAACAAACATTGCTTGTATCAATTACTGAGCGCATGAACCCAGATATCAATGAATTAAAAAAATGTTGTTGGTTAAATGAAGTGTGTGTGGTATATCGGTGTGTGATATATAAATCGGTGTGTGGTATATCGGTGTGTGGTATATCGGTATGTGGTATATCGGTATGTGGTATATCGGTGTGTGGTATATCGGTGTGCTGTACGGATTTGAGTGAGATCGGTGTAATTATAATCATATCTATCATTGAACTTCGCATTTCTGCACGTCGTAAATGTATTAGGGGAGATAACTCCCACTGTACATTTCCAGGTTTCCCACCCTCCCACATTTTACTCGAGCATTACAGAGAAATACTTCTTCTTTCTTTGTCCTCTAAACCATCAAGCTAGACATCTGCAATTCAATGATAACCCCTCCCCCATATATACTTAAATCTGATAACCAAAGACACATACATGTGTACGCTTGATTGTCTATTTCCTTAGTTCTAAGGAGTGCAAGCTTGATTGTCTGTTTCCATAGAACTAAGGAGTGCAAGTTTGATTGTCTGTTTCCTTAGAACTAAGGAGTGCAAGCTTGATTGTCTGTTTCGATTCCTTATAACTAAGGAGTGCAAGCTTGATTGTCTGTTTCGATTCCTTAGAACTAAGGAGTGCAAGCTTGATTGTCTGTTTCCTTAGAACTAAGGAGTGTAAGTTTGTTTGTCTGTTTCCTTAGAACTAAGGAGTGAAAGTTTGGTTGTCTGTTTCCTTAGAACTAAGGAGTGCAAGCTTGATTGTCTATTTCCTTAGAACTAAGGAGTGTAAGTTTGATTGTCTGTTTCCTTAAAACTAAGGAGTGCAAGCTTGATTGTCTGTTTCCTTAGAACTAAGGAGTGCAAGCTTGGTTGTCTGTTTCCTTAGAACTGAGGAGTGCAAGTTTGATTGTTTGTTTCCTTAGAACTAAGGAGTGCAAGCTTGATTGTCTGTTTCCTTAGATCTTAGATCCAAGGAGTGCAAGTTTGGTTGTCTATTTCCTTAGAACTGAGGAGTGCAAGTTTGATTGTCTGTTTCCTTAGAACTGAGGAGTGTAAGCTTGATTGTCTGTTTCCTTAGAACTAAGGAGTGTAAGCTTGATTGTCTGTTTCCTTAGAACTAAGGAGTGTAAGCTTGATTGTCTGTTTCCTTAGAACTAAGGAGTGTAAGCTTGATTGTCTGTTTCCTTAGAACTAAGGAGTGTAAGCTTGATTGTCTGTTTCCTTAGAACTAAGGAGTGTAAGCTTGATTGTCTGTTTCCTTAGAACTAAGGAGTGTAAGCTTGATTGTCTGTTTCCTTAGAACTAAGGAGTGTAAGCTTGATTGTCTGTTTCCTTAGAACTAAGGAGTGTAAGCTTGATTGTCTGTTTCCTTAGAACTAAGGAGTGTAAGCTTGATTGTCTGTTTCCTTAGAACTAAGGAGTGTAAGCTTGATTGTCTGTTTCCTTAGAACTAAGGAGTGTAAGCTTGATTGTCTGTTTCCTTAGAACTAAGGAGTGTAAGCTTGATTGTCTGTTTCCTTAGAACTAAGGAGTGTAAGCTTGATTGTCTGTTTCCTTAGAACTAAGGAGTGTAAGCTTGATTGTCTGTTTCCTTAGAACTAAGGAGTGTAAGCTTGATTGTCTGTTTCCTTAGAACTAAGGAGTGTAAGCTTGATTGTCTGTTTCCTTAGAACTAAGGAGTGTAAGCTTGATTGTCTGTTTCCTTAGAACTAAGGAGTGTAAGCTTGATTGTCTGTTTCCTTAGAACTAAGGAGTGTAAGTTTGATTGTCTGTTTCCTTAGAACTAAGGAGTGCAAGCTTGATTGTCTGTTTCCTTCGATCTAAGGAGTGCAAGTTTGATTGTCTTTTTCCTTAGAACTGAGGAGTGCAAGTTTGATTGTCTGTTTCCTTAGAACTAAGGAGTGTAAGTTTGATTGTCTATTCCCTTAGAACTAAGGAGTGTAAGCTTAATTTTCTATTTTCTTAGAACTAAGGAGTGTAAGCTTAATTGTCTGTTTCCTTAGAACTAAAGAGTGCAAGTTTGATTTTCTGCTTCCTTAGAACTAAGGAGTGTAAGCTTGATTGTCTGTTTCCTTAGAACTAAGGAGTGTAAGTTTGATTGTCTGTTTCCTTATAACTAAGGAGTGTAAGTTTGATTGTCTGTTTCCTTAGAACTAAGAAGTGTAAGCTTGATTGTCTGTTTCCTAAGAACTAAGAAGTGTAAGTTTGATTTTCTTTTTCCTTAGAACTAAGGAGTGTAAGTTTGATTGTCTGTTTCCTTAGAACTAAGGAGTGTAAGCTTAATTGTCTGTTTCCTTAGAACCAAGGAGTGTAAGTTTGGTTGTCTGTTTCCTTAGAACTAAGGAGTGTCAGTTTGATTGTCTGTTTCCTTGGAACTAAGGAATGTAAGTTTGATTGTCTATTTCCTTAGAACCAAGGAGTGTAAGCTTAATTGTCTGTTTCCTTAGAACTAAGGAGTGTAAGTTTGATTGTTCATGTCCTCTTTTTCCTTTTAATTATTTTTCGCCACTTGCCATCTAGAGTGTTATTATTATAAAACAATTATATTAAATGAATTGAATATGAACATAAATCGATCTACATTTGAGTTGTCGTTGTAATGATGAGCGCGTGCTTTTCGCACCACACGTGAACCTCCGAGACACACCAGAAAACCCATTTGTTACGCCTCTGGAAGCTGCTACACGGATGCACTGGAATGCATCCAAGCCCAGTGGCAGAAACATGCTCATAAACTGCACAACATGCATAATGCATGGGGAAAGAAGCTCGGACAAGGACTGTGTATGACGTCATGGCCACTACAAATAGTCAGTATCGTCAATAAACTGTGGGGTAATCAAGTAGACAACTCCGTAGAAGCATGTCCACGGCACGTGCTTGGGTTATTTAGTAGGAATTCCGACTGCATGTTGTGCAGAGACGTATAAAATTAAATCGTAGGATGGGAAATCAGATTTTTATGGACAACTGACAAAAGCGATGTAATTTTTTAACACCAAGGTGTAATTCGGTGCAGAGACGTGTTTTATAGTTCACGTTATTGTTAGATGCAATTGATTTCGAAAGCACGAAAAACGAAAATATGATGTCTGTCACGGTAAATATGACTGCTAATGTTGATATGTTTATCGTGGTAAAACAGTATTCGATGTTATTGTCAATGTAAAATATGTCTGTATCTTTCAACGTTATTGTTACAAGGGCAAAGATCGTGAAATTTTAATTTAAAACATTTTTTTCATAGGAAAATCTCACAAATCACAGTCACGACTGACAAAACATTGTTCGACGAGAAGACATTCCAAATACCCAACGGAACTTATAAGTTGACTTTGGACCTTGACATATCATATTAGCCTTGTACTTCAGTAATAATTGGTGGTAATTTAGCAGACACCAGTCAAGAGGGATATAGTTGGCGTAAAACTGGCAGACACCAGTCGAGAGGGATGTAGCTGGCGGTAAGTTGGCAGATACCAGTCAAGAGGGATAAATTAGGCGGTAAGTTGGCAGACACCAGTCCAGATGGATATTGTTAGCGGTAACTAAGTAAACACATGTCCAGAGGGATATAGTTAGCGATAAGTGAGTAGACACATGCCCAGAGAGATATAGTTAGCGGTAAGTGAGTAGACACCAGTCCAGAGGGATATAGTTAGCGGTAAGTGAGAAGACACCAGTCCAGAGGGATATAGTTGGCGGTAAGTTGGCAGACACCAGTCAAGAGGGATAAAATTGGCATTAAGTTGGCAGACACCAGTCAAGAGGGATATAGTTGGCGGTCTGTTGGCAGACACCATTCCAGATGGATATTGTTAGCGGTAACTGAGTAAACACATGTCCAGAGGGATATAGCTAGCGGTAAGTGAGTAGACACCAGTCCAGAGGGATATAGTTGGCGGTAAGTGAGAAGACACCAGTCCAGAGGGATATAGTTGGCGTAAGTTGGCAGACACCAGTCAAGAGGGATACAATTGGCTTTAAGTTGGCAGACACCAGTCAAGAGGGATATAGTTGGCGGTCTGTTGGCAGACATCATTCCAGAGGGATATAGTTGGCGGTGAGTTAGCAGACAATAGTCAAGAGGGATACAGTTGGCGGTAAGTTAGCAGACACCATTCAAGAGGAATATAGTTGGCGTTAAGTTGGCAGACACCAGTCCAGAGGGATAAAGTTAGCGGTAACTGAGAAGACACCAGTCAAGAGGGATATAGTTAGCGGTAGTTGGCAGACACCAGTCAAGAGAGATATAGTTGGCGGTAAGTTGGCAGACACCAGTCCAGATGGATATTGTTACCGGTAACTGAGTAAACACATGTCCAGAGGGATATAGCTAGCGGTAAGTGAGAAGACACCAGTCCAGAGGGATATAGTTAGCGGTAGTTGGCAGACACCAGTCAAGAGGGATATAGTTGGCGGTAAGTTGGCAGACACCAGTCCAGATGGATATTGTTAGCGGTAACCGAGTAAACACATGGCCAGAAGGATATAGTTAGCGGTAAGTGAGTAGACACCAGTCCAGAGGGATATAGTTGGCGGTAAGTTGGCAGACACCAGTCAATAGGGATATAGTTGGCTTTAAGTTGGCAGACACCAGTCAAGAGGGATATAGTTAGCGGTAAGTGAGTAGACACCAGTCCAGAGGGATATAGCTGGCGGTGTGAGTGCTTGGATGTCTACAGTGGTGAAGTTGGTGGAAGCGCCTTACTTTCTGTCTGTTAACGTTTTTATTTTTTCATAAATAATTGAATGATGCTATTACTGTAATCTGCCAGCTGATGACAGTCCAGTATTCTAAGCTCTAGCTTAGAGATATACGATAGACCCTGTTCTGTCATTTAATCAAAGCGAAAATAACATTTCTGCCAGTGAAATCAAATTTGTTTCGGAGAAAAAAACCTTCATGAAATAAAATGGGAATGTTATCATCATTACATCTGAGGTACTCCCTAGTACATCTGTGTATGTACGCGACAATTCTATACACATTTCACAAGTACACGCCAACTTTGACCCAAGAACTAAACGCTTACGTTGTTAAAGTGCAAATTCCTCTCGAGGAGCTGTCGACTACAAAACATTAATTTCCCATCAAAATACGCAAGTACTAGTCGCAATGGGAAAACGAGTTTTAGGGTTGTCATACATTTAAGCCTCTCAAGTTTCAATTTGTTTTTTTTTGCTCACCAAAACAGTCGTAAACACGAGCGGAAGGGTGCAAGGTACTACGCTATCAGCAGTCATACTATTGTTGTACAGCGGTGTAGTTAGGAATCGGTAATCGAGTGGAAATGAAAGGTCAAGTAGGTATTGTGGCAGGTTTTATCTGTTGGACTGAACGTAAAGTTTCACATTGATATGAGCAGCTCATTAGAAAGGACTTGTTATCCTGAATACCGGACATATTTAGTCAATCTAACACGAAACTTGTGTAAGTCAATCAAATAGCACACTTGTGTCAAACTGCGCATTTAATAAGGCAAGGAAAAGAATTGAAATACCCATGGGCAGACAACACTACATTAGGACCAACGGGACTTATAAGTTGACCTTTTACCTTGACATATGATCTTGACCTTGTTCTTCAGTATGATTCCCAAGTGGGACATATATATAGAATTGTAACAACAAGCGATACAGCTATTTTATTTTTGACCTTGACCTTGCTAATGCTTTAATATTTTAGACCCAAAGACAGCAATTAGAAAAGGTACTAGTGCGAAAATGGATCAGAATCAGAACAAGAGGCCCATGGGCCTTAACGGTCACCTGAAATATTTATACAGAGTGTTGATTTTGTTTTTAACACGAACAGAAATATTATTCAAAGTGACAAATAACAATAAAACCACCTTATTCAATATCGATCATACAGATTTAAGACTAAAAAGTATTTGAAACTAGCAACTCTGATTCTAAACAAGGAAAATGAAGAAATTTAAGCACACTGACTCCTTTGGGCCCCACCCTACAGCCCTTGGGGGTAGGGCTGGCTCAAAATTTTCAAATTATCAAACTGTCAACTCAGGGTTATAATTCCAATCAAGTTATTAACATGTAATAATCAAAGTATCATTCGCCATTATAAACCATAATAAAGTTGCCGCCCC
>NW_018407845.1:622100-628430 GCF_002113885.1 Mizuhopecten yessoensis
TCCTTCCACAGGGGGTAAGTGTGAGACCCTAGAGTCATAAGACCCTTCCATCTATGAAGAGTATTTGATTCTACCATATCTGGGACTTTGAGAATAAGAGTTTTGAAATTTCAGCCCTTTTTGGCCCCACCCATCAGCCCCGGGGGGTCAGTCAGGGCTGATATGTGCATACCATCAAACTGATATCCAATACTGATAATGCTAACCCAAATTGAATTACTTCCAATGGAAATTAAACAAATGTTGGTCCAAAAAGTGATTTCCCTATATAAACTATAGTAAAGTTTACTCCCTCCCAAGGGGTAAACGTGAGACCCAAGGGTCATCAAATTCACAATTTTGGTAAAGCACCTGAAGACCCTTCCATCTATGAAGAGTATTTGACTCTACCATAAATTGGTCTTGAGAAGAAGATTTTTGAAATTTCAGTCCATTCGACCCTTTTTGGCCCCACCCATCAGCCCCTGGGGGTCAGTCAGGGCTGATATTTGCATACCATCAAACTGCTACCTTATACTGATAATGCTAACCTAAATTGATTTACTTCCAATGAAAATTAAACAAATTTTCGTCCAAAATGTGGTTTCCCTATATAAACTATACAAAAGTTTACTCCCTCCCCAGGGGGAAACGTGAGACCCCAGGGTCATAAAATTCACAATTTTGGTAGAGCACCTTAAGACCCTTCCATCTATGAAGAGTGTTTGATTCTACCATATCTGGGTCTTGAGAAGAAGATTTTTGAAATTTCAGTCAATTCGACCCTTTTTGGCCCCACCCATCAGCCCCGGGAAGTCAGTCAGGGCTCATATGTGCATACCATCAAACTGCTACCCAATACTGATAACGCTAACCTAAATTGAATTACCTCCAATGGCAATTAAACAAATGTCAGTCCAAAATGTGATTTCCCTATATAAACTATAGTAAAGTTTACCCCCTTCCTAGGGGAAAAGTGAGACCCAAGGGTCATGAAATTCTCAATTTTGGTAAAACACCTTAAGACCCTTCCATCTATAAAGAGTGTTTGATTCTACCATATCTGGGTCTTGAGAAGATGATTTTTTTAAATTTCAGTCAATTCAACCCTTTTTGGCCCCGCCCCTCAGGCCCCTTTTTTTTTTAAATGTTTTACGACGGGATGTTGACACCAGCGACGTATAAATCCGCGCAGTAACTGACGGGATGTGAGGCGGTTTTGACAGATACATCTCCGCGGTGACTGACGGGGGATGACTAACGGCAAATGAGGCGGCGGTGACGGATACATCCTCGCGGTGACTGACTAGATGTGAGGCGGTTGTGACGGATATATCCGCGGGGTGACTGACGGGAAATGAGGCGCCGGTAACGGATACATCCGCGCGGTGACATGACTGACGAGATGTGAGGTGGTTGTAACGGATACATCCGCGGTTGACTGGCGGGAAATAATGAGGCGGCGGTAACGGATACATCTGCTCGGTAACTGACGGGACGATAGACAGTGGTTACGGATATATCCTCCCGGTGACTGACGGGATGTTAGGCGGCAACGACGTATACATCCGCGCGGTGACTGACGGGAGATGAGGCGGCGGTGACGGATACATCCTCGCGGTGGCTGACGAGATGTGAGGCGGTTGTGACGGATGTTTCCTGCAATATTGTATGATTCTGTCGCTGCCCAGGAAGAGTTTTGTCACAAAACTCAACACATATCTTGTTCCTTATCACTATTTCCAGAGACGTATTATACGTCTCTGCTATTTCCCAGCAAATAACACATTTCTCACCTATTATAGTTAGATCACGCTGGGAAATGGTATGATTTAGATGCTGTACTTTACGACTTGTTCGCTTTCTTTTGTCAGTTCCATTTTATACATGAGTGAGCCACGCTGAGCCTAAACTGACTTCACGTCTTCGCTCCAGATAAAGTTATCAGTTTCAATAAATAATTTCATGTTTCTGATATGACATCTCTTCCACAATAACTCTCTCTGCTAGCTGTTTACTCGTATGAATCACACTACTAGAACATCTTGATAAGTTTCATTTTGACTAGAGTTTTAGAGAAAGCTAGGATAAGTTCTTCCTTAGCATAAAATCAATATTTCGTACCCTTTGATACAGATCTTTAAGGTATTTAAATACCAGGGTACATCCAGGCTCAATGTCGCCATCAGGCAAATGCAATATACCTACACGCTTATCAAATATTCAAGGCATGTTTTTAAATATCTAATGGTGAGCTGAGAAACTTTATTTTAATTCAATTTTTGAACCTCGCCCAAATGACCAGAGAGTGGGCAAGAAATGTCAGGTCATACAAGAGGTCAAAGTTAAAAATGAACACGAAGAGACAGTATTCTTTGGAAGCAGTTTTGTGATTATTATTTATATTGTTTTGGTTTGTATATTGTTTATAAGACCAGTTTGGTCACACACAAAGGCCAAAGTAGACCACTGGTATTAAGATTTGTATTCAGATATGTCAAGGCTTAACCTATACGGTTCAAAGTTCAACCGAGTCAAGGTCAGTCTTGACAAAAACTTCCGCACCCCTTTTTATCAATGACTGATGCTGAACTAGTCCAAGTATCGGCTTCTTTATCGTTGATAGCTGCTGACAGGTGCGTGGATTATGTGCACGAGGCAGAATACTGCGTGGGTTGTGGTTTGATCACATGTTAAGCAATAACCTGTCAAAATGACGTAGACCTTTTAGCCAGAAAATTAAACGGGACCAGAGTTATCGGTCTGGAATTTTACTAGTGCAACTGAAAAGTTATGGACAGACAGGTATGGAAATGTGAAGCCCAAACAACCTCTGTTACTGTCAAACACTATCTAATGCAAAGGAGCTGTCTGTGTGAAACTTTGTTTTCCTGAAAATGCACTTTGCTTTAACTCACCTGTCAAAAACGTACATACGCTTGGCCATGGCGCGGCATGCGTCCTCCTTCCGCATCAATTTTTTACACAGCTTCTCCCGACTAACAAGTACCAAAAGAGCTATGGTATTTGGCCAGAAGCGAACTTTATAAGAGGTTATCATTTTGTTCAAATGAATTACCTTGACCTACTTTCAATGTCAAAGGGCAATGGGTCAAATGGCCTAGGTTCATGACATTTTGCCAGTGGCATATAGTTATGAAAGGTAATCAAGGTTTTTCCATTGACTTACTTTCAAAGTCACAGACGTACATATTTTTCAATAGCAATTATCACTTCCTCTGAATAATAATCAAGATACATTTCATCGGGGGTAACGATATTTGGCAAGAGGATTTGGCTTTCAAAATAACAGGGACATCTATACTATTCATAAGAAATGGTTTATATATTCTTACGATTTTAACCCTTGTTTACGTTGAAGTAGGTCAATGTAATTCATTGAAACACACTTAATAGTCCGTCTTATCAGTATGCTACAGGAGAAATCTCTTCACTAAAGGCCTTCTAACTCTTCAGAATGAGCTGTATACAGATTCTACTCGTTTGGTTTTGAAAGTGGGTCACCGCACTTGTTAGTCCACAATTGGACTTTGCAGTTTTAAAAACCCATGATCACTTAATTACAGTTTGATATCTCACCTCGGTACTTTAACGATAAACCTCATCTCCTTACACTTGTTGGTTGTTTAGAAGGAGCTGTTTGAATTGTTTACAGATTCCAATCTGGTGACAAATCGGAGATGGGTTCAATTAATTCATTACTGATAGCCCTTCAGCCGGTAATGCTACAGGACAAATATCATAACGATACTCCTATCAATTATGTAGAAGTTGTTGACATATTTTTGGTGCAATATCAGTCATTACAAATGGTTTAAGATAATTAATTTCAACAAAGGTTATAAATCCTGACCCCAGCACACTGCATGCCTATAGATATGACCTTATTCAGAGGTTGTTATCATGTTTAAAACTGTGCCCGTGAGCTCATGCGCAATGACAGTCGTCCGTCAAGTGTAACGTTGAATATGGATTTGTTTGTTTGTTTTGTTTGTTTGTGGGTTTTTTACGTCCTATTAACAGCTATGGTGTCGGGTTTTGGTGGTGAAGGAAAGTCTGATTTACCGGAGAAAAACCACCGACCGACGGCCAGTACCTGGCGACTGCCCCACATAGGTCTCGAACCCGCGACCCAGCGGTGGAGAGCTAATGGTAGCAGAATATCAGACGTCTGAACCACTTGGCCACCGCAGCAATGAAAATGGAACCAGGGAGCCGTTGAAAACTGACTCTCCCGTTGGAAATGACCCCATTTATTTTCCGGAGACAACTGCTTCTGAATAATCAAGGGGCCTATGGTGAGATGACATTTGACCAGAGGCATACCGAGAATGTATATCAGTTGTATTAAGACATTAAGAGTTCTTTTTTGTGAATAACCAAGAACCATAGGGTTCGGATATTTAGTCAGTAGAATGTAGGGATGAACGGCTATCATTGCTTTTAAATAAATGACATTGACCCATTTTCAAGGTACATGGGGGAAAACGTGATAAAAGATAAAACTACTTCCTTTGAATATCAAAAAAGTCTGTGGTCATAATATTCAGTCTGTAAAATGCCTGGGTTCTTGGCTACAAATGTTACTAAAACGAATGACATTGGCTGATTTTCAAACTAAATTTGATTTAAATAAATAAACGATGACGAGATTTTGCTTGTAGCATACGCCTATTAATTAATTGTGTTCAAACGATGACTTTGGCCAATGTTAAGGTCTCATTGCTCCAAGGTTATACAATATTTATAGGACCAAGAAGCCCGAGAGCCAGAAGTATGCTGAGAGGACGAATGATCAACGTCGTAAACATGATATTGCTCTACTCCAGAATTGTACAGGCCAAATATTGGTACCCCGATACCTTGATTATTCCTAGGAAGTGGTATGTTGACCTGATGACATTGAATGTAGGTCATGGTAATTAATTAGAGCACATTGATAGTTTTTCGTCTAAGAATACTACAGAACAATACCCTGCTTGTTAGTCAGAAGAATTTGTTGAAAATGTTAAACATATTTGAACTCTGTGATCGTGACAGAAATTCATCATTTGTTGGAACAAGCTTTCTTTCCAGCATGCTATAAGCTAAAGCTGTCAAATTTTACCCATAAATCTTGAAAATTTGTCAAGGTCATTCATTTGAACAAACTTTATACCTTAACCTTGACCAGCCCAGCATTTCTTTGCATGACAAATTTCAGAAGTATTTTATATCATTTGAAATTTGCATAAATTATTTACCCCTGTTACCTTAGAATGTGTCAATGCCATTATGTTTTCCTTGTGTGACACAGGCCAAAAAACAATCACCTTTTACCCCTTTGTATTCCAGAAGATGTTTAAATGTTTTAAATCATTTGTTCCTCACTGCCTTTGAAAGTAACATGCCAATGGCGAAAAAACTATTAAATTAAAGTCAGAGTATGTTGATATTTGCGTTGTCACGTGCTGAGGTGAAGTTACTGAAGCCATTCACTTTCAAGGTCGTCAGGGCCACAAGTATCAAAAGGTAAGCAAGCGTCTTCTAGGAGGTCAAGGGTCATGACATTTAGCTTGTAGAATGCTTTTGTGAAGAACTATCGAATAGGCATGCCCCATGTTTATTGTCACAGGGTCAGACATGTAGACACTGTACAGACATACCAGATACTAACAGAGACACACCAGATAAACAGACAGACAGACAGACGTATATAGGAACCCTGATAGACAGACAGATGGACATGCAGAGATAAAGGGACAAACAGATGAATACATTATAACAACACTCAGACAGAACAAAGAAAACGCAGACAAAACATGCCCTTATGTTGTGAACTTGTCAGACCTCTTAGTATGACTGCGTGGAGAATGTCATATCTTTCCCTCCACAATATAATAGGCACAACTTTCTCTGTTATCAATCAGGAGCGTGACTCATACAAACGGGGAACATCTCAAAACCAGATTTTTCAGGCACTGGCGGGTAAAAGTAGGTCACCCCCATGAACAAAAACTCACACAAATGTCTCCAAAGCAAACAGATAGAGGCCAGGAAATAAAACCGTACACAACTCTCCCAACACGTGTCTACCGCCTACCGGAGCAACCGGAGTTACAAAGCAGTGTTAAGAGGTTATGTAATTTTACAATGTATTTCAGTTTTAGGAACCGTTAAATGTAAACTTTTCAAAACAACATAGTGTTACTAGTCTAGAAGTATTTTAAAGGAAACTTAGCAAACCTGCTTCTATGCCATCTCACTTAAATCATTCTCACAATGTTCTCTCACTAGAATCATTCTCACAATGTTCTCTCACTAGAATCATTCTCACAATGTTCTCTCACT
>NW_018407845.1:629234-775067 GCF_002113885.1 Mizuhopecten yessoensis
TGTTCTCTCACTTGAATCATTCTCACAATGTTCTCTCACTAGAATCATGCTCACAATATTCTCTCACTTAAGTCATTCTCACAATGTTCTCTCACTTGAGTCATTCTCACAATGTTATATCACTTGAATCATGCTCACAATGTTCTCTCGCTTAAATCATGCTCACAATGTTCTCTCACTTAAGTCATTCTCACAATATTATCTCACTTGAATCATTCTCACAATGTTCTTTCACTTAAGTCATTCTCACAATGTTCTCTCATTTGAATCATTCTCACAATGTTCTCTCACTTGAATCATGCGCACAATGTTCTCTCACTTAAATCATGCTCACAATGTTCTCTCACTTAAATCATTCTCACAATATTCTCTCACTTAAATCATGCTCACAATGTTCTCTCACTTAAGTCATTCTCACAATATTATCTCACTTGAATCATTCTCACAATGTTCTTTCACTTAAGTCATTCTCACAATGTTCTCTCATTTGAATCATTCTCACAATGTTCTCTCACTTGAATCATGCTCACAATGTTCTCTCACTTAAATCATGCTCACAATGTTCTCTCACTTAAATCATGCTCACAATGTTCTCTCACTTAAATCATGCTCACAATGTTCTCTCACTTAAATCATTCTCACAATGTTCTCTCACTTAAATCATGCTCACAATGTTCTCTCACTTAAATCATTCTCACAATATTCTCTCACTTAAATCATGCTCACAATGTTCTCTCACTTAAATCATTCTCACAATATTCTCTCACTTAAATCATGCTCACAATGTTCTCTCACTTAAATCATTCTCACAATATTCTCTCACTTAAATCATTCTCACAATGTTCTCTCACATGAATCATTCTCACAATGTTCTCTCACTTGAATCATGCTCACAATGTTCTCTCACATGAATCATTCTCACAATGTTCTCTCACTTGAATCATGCTCACAACATTCTCTCACTTAAATCATTCTCACAATGTTCTCTCACATGAATCATTCTCACAATGTTCTCTCACTTAAATCATTCTCACAATGTTCTCTCACTTAAATCATGCTCACAATGTTCTCTCACTTAAATCATTCTCACAATGTTCTCTCACTTAAATCATTCTCACAATGTTCTCTCACTTAAATCATTCTCACAATGTTCTCTCACTAGAATCATTCTCACAATGTTCTCTCACTAGAATCATTCTCACAATGTTCTCTCACTAGAATCATGCTCACAATATTCTCTCACTAGAATCATGCTCACAATATTCTCTCACTTAAGTCATTCTCACAATATTCTCTCACTTGAATCATTTTCACAGTGTTCTCTCACTAGAATCATTCTCACAATGTTCTCTCACTAGAATCATTCTCACAATGTTCTCTCACTTAAATCATTATCACAATGTTCTCTCACTTGAATCATTCTCACAATGTTCTCTCACTAGAATCATTCTCACAATGTTCTCTCACTTAAATCATGCTCACAATGTTCTCTCACTTAAGTCATTCTCACAATGTTCTCTCACTTGAGTCATTCTCACAATGTTCTATCACTTGAATCATGCTCACAATGTTCCCCACTTAAATCATGCTCACAATGTTCTCTCACTTAAGTCATTCTCACAATATTATCTCACTTGAATCATTCTCACAATGTTCTTTCACTTAAGTCATTCTTACAATGTTCTCTCATTTGAATCATTCTCACAATGTTCTCTCACTTGAATCATGCTCACAATGTTCTCTCACTTGAATCATGCAAACAATGTTCTCTCACTTAAGTCATTCTCACAATGTTCTCACATTTAAATCATTCCCACAATGTTCTTTCACTTAAGTCATTCTTACAATGTTCTCTCATTTGAATCATGCTCACAATGTTCCCCGCTTAAATCATGCTCACAATGTTCTCTCACTTGAATCATGCAAACAATGTTCTCTCACTTAAGTCATTCTCACAATGTTCTCACATTTAAATCATTCTCACAATGTTCTCTCAATTAAATCATTCTCACAATGTTCCCTCACTAGAATCATTCTCACAATGTTCTCTCACCAGAATCATGCTCACAATGTTTTCTCACGTAAATCATGCTCACAATGTTCTCTCACTTAAATCATTCTCGCAATGTTCTCTCACTTGAATCATTCTCACAATGTTCTCTCACTTAAATCATTCTCACAATGTTCTCACATTTAAATCATTCTCACAATGTTCTCTCACTAGAATCATTCTCACAATGTTCTCTCACTTAAATCATTCTCACAATGTTCTCTCGTTTAAACAAATCTCTCAGGGTTCTCTTACTTTAATTGATCTTACGGTATCTCAACACTTATATAGGTGAATCTCACAGTATCTTCACAATAATAAGTAAATTCCAAGTGTCCCCTTGCATGTATGCATGATTTTATGTAAAAAGACAGTTTTGAAATTGTGTCAAGGTCATATTTTTAACAAATATCTTCATTCCGGCATGCGACTTGCCAAACATTATCATCATATATCTAGTGGTTTTTCACAAGAAGTACTACGTAAATTGAAGGTTTTCTTAAACATATTTGACCCCCGTGACCTTGAATAAAGATGAATGTGATTTGTTTGATCAAACTTGGTAGCCCTTCACACAAGCATGCTACTGGCTAAATATCACCATCCTAGGCTTTTTGAACATTATGATATTTAGAAGTTATTATTCAAGTTCTTTTTAACACAATTGACCCACACGACCTGGAATATAGGTGAAGGTCATTCATTTAAACCAGTTTAATAGCCATTCACCCCAGCATGCTCGTAGTAAAATATCATCATCCTAGGCATATACGCTGGTAAGAAGCAGTCGTTTAAAGTAAAATCTTGACGCCCGACGGAGGACAGACATAAGTCCAATTCAACCTTTGCGCACTGTGAGCTAACAAGTAGACTAGTCTGATGCCTTTTGTAAAGACGAAAATGAATGGCACAACAGCGTAACGGTAAAATCGTCCAGCTTTGATATTGGGTCTAGCTCCCCTGTGATCAGGTATCAGCCTATCAATTGGTCAGGTTTTAATACCTTAAACCAATCACATAGCTTGAAAGCATTTGGTTTTACCATCACACATTCCAGGGACCATAACAGATGTGTATTCTGAGCGAAACCCGTGGATTCGAGGATGTTACAATCAGTGTAAACACACATCCTGTTACATCCATCGTCAATCTGTGCTTTTTTACCTCATTCCTATCCTTACCTTGTCTTATTTATAGGGATGTACATCATTTCCTACCTGTTCGTCTTAAGTCATTTCTAAACCTGTGTTCTACCTACCCTCGTCTTCACACCCCCCCCCCCCCCCCCCCCCCCCCCTCTTNCCCCCCCCCCCCCCCCCCCCCCCCCCTCTCTCTCTATTTTATCAGTCCATCCGTCCATGCTGATTTACAGTAATTTGCTATCAACCTTCCAAATCATAGCCCGATACATGTTAACATCCCTCTCTTGTCTCCCCTCACCACCCTCGCTCCATATAGGTCAAGGTCACATTTCCCACTGACGGCAAAGCACAGGTGACGTCATTGTTTAGTTACATTGTGTACATATATCAAAACACAGATAATATCCAGACGAGTATTTTAGCGCGACAAAATTCACCCTTTTTCTAATTGGAAATCTTTGTTGTTTAGTTTATCATCTCACTTTGAAATGTTTCCCATTCAACTGTAATGTCATTTTAAATCCAGCTCTCCATATATTAACTTTGATCATAATTTATGTGCGACATGAAAAAACAGTCTCCCGACAGACTATATATGTCTCGCATAAATCTGATGTTGCTAGTAACCTTGACCTATACAAGCAGATTACCACCCACTCACCGTCATCACTGCATACCCAATTAAATTACATTCTCAACCGTCCCTCCATTTAATAATCTTGTATTTTTGCATCCCCGAATCCTTCTGTACACAGGGTCCAGTCACAAGAGGTATGGCCTTGTGTAAGTGAAGGGGTGTAAGTATATCTAAATCTATATCAACACTAAGACTCTCAAACCTTTAGCCAAGCTCACATGTGTCAGATCCTTGTGCGTCTCTAAATAGATGATAACTCAACCTCTCATCCACTCTTTGAGTTATCCTCTCATCCACTCTTATCTATATAAAATAGTCTCCCTTCCACACTCTCATTCCATGCATTCATTAATTCCTTCCTCCAATATTCCTCATTAGGTACACGTATTTTCATACATCCTCCCTTCCTTACACCCTACTACAAGTCCCCCTCCCCACCCTGGCTCGAGACACGTGTTTTCATACATCCTCCCTTCCTTACACCCTACTACAAGTCCCCCTCCCCACCCTGGCTCGAGACACGTGTTTTCTGCCCGACATTCACACTATACAGACAATATATTCTTTCTTCTTTTGATTCCTGTCACTCCATACCACTTGCCACCTCCCCTTTCTGCCCTCTTTCGATATACGTATAAACGCTGGTTACTCCCGCACCACATTTCTTTTTCTTTCCTCCCCATCTACTCAATACCGGTATAAACCATACAAACACCACTCTCCCTTCGGTATACTCAATCCATATTACATGATCGCACCTCGCACAAAATTGTCGAATTTGATTAGTTAAAAACATGTCATGTGGTGATTTGTTAGTGCCCTACTACAGAACCATTTTCAACAATTTTGCCCTAGGTGCGATTAACACATTTTGCCCTCCCCTCGTTACCCCAACTACACCACTACACCCTTCTCTCCATCCTTACTCGATACCCTTTTCTCTGCCGACTTTCCTAATACACATTTTGCCCTCCCTCGCTACCATAACAACACCATAATACCCTCCTCCCCATCCTAACTGGATACACATTTTTCTCTTCTGACTTTCCCATACACATGTCTTCCCCTCGTTACCCTAACTACAACCCAATACCCTCATCCCAATTCTTACTCGATGCCCTTTTCTCAGCCGACTTTCCAGGACATATTTTGCCCTCCCCTCGTCACCCTTACCACAACCCAATACCCTCCTCCCCATCCTTACTCGATACATATTTCTCTCAGCCGATTTTCCCATACACATTTGCCCTCCTCTCGTTATCCTTACTACAACCCAATACCCTCATCCCAATTCTTACTCGATACACATTTTTCTCGGCCGACTTTCCCATACATATTTGCCCTCCTCTCGTTACCCTAACTACAACCCAATACCCTCATCCCAATTCTTACTCGATGCCCTTTTCTCAGCCGACTTTCCAGGACATATTTTGCCCTCCCCTCGTTACCCTTACCACAACCCAATACCCTCCTCCCCATCCTTACTCGATACATATTTCTCTCAGCCGATTTTCCCATACACATTTGCCCTCCTCTCGTTATCCTTACTACAACCCAATACCCTCATCCCAATTCTTACTCGATACACATTTTTCTCGGCCGACTTTCCCATACATATTTGCCCTCCTCTCGTTACCCTAACTACAACCCAATACCCTCATCCCAATTCTTACTCGATGCCCTTTTCTCAGCCGACTTTCCAGGACATATTTTGCCCTCCCCTCGTTACCCTTACCACAACCCAATACCCTCCTCCCCATCCTTACTCGATACATATTTCTCTCAGCCGATTTTCCCATACACATTTGCCCTCCTCTCGTTATCCTAACTACAACCCAATACCCTCATCCCAATTCTTACTCGATGCCCTTTTCTCAGCCGACTTTCCAGGACATATTTTGCCCTCCCCTCGTTACCCTTACCACAACCCAATACCCTCCTCCCCATCCTTACTCGATACATATTTCTCTCAGCCTTTTTTCCCATACACATTTGCCCTCCTCTCGTTATCCTTACTACAACCCAATACCCTCATCCCAATTCTTACTCGATACACATTTTTCTCAGCCGACTTTCCCATACACATTTGCCCTCCTCTCGTTACCCTAACTACAACCCAATACCCTCCTCCCCATCCTTACTCGATACACATTTTTCTCGGCCGACTTTCCCATACATATTTGCCCTCCTCTCGTTACCCAAACTACAACCCAATACCCTCATCCCTATTCTTACTCGATACACATTTTTCTCAGCCGACTTTCCCATACACATTGGCTCTCCTCTCGTTACCATAACAACATCACATTCTTTCCCTCCCCACCCTCACTCCAAATAACTCGCTAGGCAGCAATAAGTCATTAGTTATGTAACACGTTGTTTTAGCACCATAGACCTGGCAACAATTATCTTGGATTTCGGCTGCATGTCGGAATAAGAAACCACTTGAGCATGTTCCCCTTGTGTGTGTTTCCGTTCCTTCCGTTGATTCAGTGATATTCTAAAGCAGTGGTACTGATATATCAATGCATACTTCTGTAGACAGTCTCGGGAATCATTGTCCCTGCTTGGTATTTGGTCACATCCCGTGAATTTATTAGCATGGCTAATGGGATTTCTATATTTGCATCTTCAGTATTCCAACTACGAGGTTGATAATAGCTTTCTGTTCGTAATTTCAGCATATTTATTCATATCAAAGCATTATTTACGTGCCCTTGAATGAGATATTGACACACAGGAAACTGTCTATATCAGTAAAACTTGACACGAAGGAAGCTTCCCTTTACCACAGTGTTTTGTGGGATTTATAGGGTACTCCCAATCCTGCTTATAGATCCTGTTTGAAAAATAAATAAATCACGAATTCATTAAATTCATATTTTTGTTTTCGGTATGATCAATAGACTTTGACAAAAGACAAAGGGAGAACGAACTACACCTGCGTAACCCTGCCTTTGGTATTTACAAGGAAGATGTGACAGGACAACGTAAATAAGCCGGGGGTCGATCCCCGAAGTCGCCGTACTCATGGAATATTCAGAGAAAGTGTTTTTCTCCTGCCTACATAACTCCAACAACCCAGGTGGAGTAAAACTGGTCTGATGTGGGTGTTGCGTTGTCTGTGCTGTAGCATTCAAATGAGGTGGCACTATAAATGATACCGTTGGAAGCACGGTCCCACTACAAACAGAACACAATACATCTCCAGCACACACACAGGCATACACACATAGGAAGATATTAGCCAGGTGGCATAGGACTAGTAGTTAGCGCCTGATAATTGTATTAATTAATATATATGCTAATTGTATTGACTGTATAAAATTGTATATATATGTACTGTAAAGCGCTTTAGAGTGGCTTATGTTAGCTAGATAGGGCGCTATATCAAATGTTGTATATTTATTTGTATATTTATTTGTATATTTATAAACAAATAAATATACATACCGTTTGGTAAGGCACAGGGATTCCTATAGTGCCGAGAGGAACAAAACAAACATACACAATACAAATATTTCAAAAGAGGAATTTCAACGACCTCACGCAAACAATGGAGCGAAGCACATTCAATTAGGCAAGCGCGCATACCACCAACAGCAACTCATGGCCCCATTGGATTAGAAGAAAGAAGAAGTGGTTCAGAATGATGGCATATAAATCTGGAGGGAAAGCAGTGGTTCAGAATGATGGCATATAAACCTGGAGGGAAATGCAGTGGTTCATACTGATGACATATTAACCTGGAGGGAAAGCAGTGGTTCAGAATGATGGCATATAAACCTGGAGGGAAAGCAGTGGTTCAGAATGATGGCATATAAACCTGGAGGGAAAGCAGTGGTTCAGAATGATGGCATATAAACCTGGAGGGAAAGCAGTGGTTCAGAATGATGGCATATAAACCTGGAGGGAAAGCAGTGGTTCAGAATGATGGCATATAAACCTGGAGGGAAAGCAGTGGTTCAGAATGATGGCATATAAACCTGGAGGGAAAGCAGTGGTTCAGAATGATGGCATATAAACCTGGAGGGAAAGCAGTGGTTCAGAATGATGGCATATAAACCTGGAGGGAAAGCAGTGGTTCAGAATGATGGCATATAAACCTGGAGGGAAAGCAGTGGTTCAGAATGATGGCATATAAACCTGGAGGGAAAGCAGTGGTTCAGAATGATGGCATATAAACCTGGAGGGAAAGCAGTGGTTCAGAATGATGGCATATAAACCTGGAGGGAAAGCAGTGGTTCAGAATGATGGCATATAAACCTGGAGGGAAAGCAGTGGTTCAGAATGATGGCATATAAACCTGGAGGGAAAGCAGTGGTTCAGAATGATGGCATATAAACCTGGAGGGAAAGCAGTGGTTCAGAATGATGGCATATAAACCTGGAGGGAAAGCAGTGGTTCAGAATGATGGCATATAAACCTGGAGGGAAAGCAGTGGTTCAGAATGATGGCATATAAACCTGGAGGGAAAGCAGTGGTTCAGAATGATGGCATATAAACCTGGAGGGAAAGCAGTGGTTCAGAATGATGGCATATAAACCTGGAGGGAAAGCAGTGGTTCAGAATGATGGCATATAAACCTGGAGGGAAAGCAGTTGTTCAGAATGATGGCATATAAACCTGGAGGGAAAGCAGTGGTTCAGAATGATGGCATATAAACCTGGAGGGAAAGCAGTGGTTCAGAATGATGGCATATAAACCTGGAGGGAAAGCAGTGGTTCAGAATGATGGCATATAAACCTGGAGGGAAAGCAGTGGTTCAGAATGATGGCATATAAACCTGGAGGGAAAGCAGTGGTTCAGAATGATGGCATATAAACCTGGAGGGAAAGCAGTGGTTCAGAATGATGGCATATAAACCTGGAGGGAAAGCAGTGGTTCAGAATGATGGCATATAAACCTGGAGGGAAAGCAGTGGTTCAGAATGATGGCATATAAACCTGGAGGGAAAGCAGTGGTTCAGAATGATGGCATATAAACCTGGAGGGAAAGCAGTGGTTCAGAATGATGGCATATAAACCTGGAGGGAAAGCAGTGGTTCAGAATGATGGCATATAAACCTGGAGGGAAAGCAGTGGTTCAGAATGATGGCATATAAACCTGGAGGGAAAGCAGTGGTTCAGAATGATGGCATATAAACCTGGAGGGAAAGCAGTGGTTCAGAATGATGGCATATAAACCTGGAGGGAAAGCAGTGGTTCAGAATGATGGCATATAAACCTGGAAGGAAAGCAGTGGTTCAGAATGATGGCATATAAACCTGGAGGGAAAGCAGTGGTTCAGAATGATGGCATTTAAACCTGGAAGGAAAGCAGTGGTTCAGAATGATGGCATACAAACCTGGAGGGAAAGCAGTGGTTCAGAATGATGGCATTTAAACCTGGAAGGAAAGCAGTGGTTCAGAATAATGGCATACAAACCTGTAGGGAAAGCAGTGGTTCAGGATGGTGGCGTATAAACCTGGAGGGAAAGCAGTGGTTCAGAATGATGGCATATGAACCTGGAGGGAATACAGTGGTTCAGGATGATGGCATATAAACCTGGAGGGAAAGCAGTGGTTCAGAAAGATGGCATATGAACCTAGAGGGAAAGCAGTGGTTCAGAAAGATGGCATATGAACCTGGAGGGAATACAGTGGTTCAGAATGATGGCATATGAACCTGGAGGGAATACAGTGGTTCAGGATGATGGTATATGAACCTGGAGGGAATACAGTGGTTCAGAATGTGATGGCATATAAACCTAGAGGAAATACAGTGGTTCAGGATGATGGCATATGAACCTGGAGGAAATACAGTGGTTCAGAATGGTGGCATATGAACCTGGAGGGAATACAGTGGTTCAGGATGATGGCATATAAACCTAGAGGGAAAGCAGTGGTTCAGAATGATGGCATATGAACCTGGAGGGAATACAGTGGTTCAGGATGGTGGCGTATAAACCTGGAGGGAAAGCAGTGATTCAGAATGGTGGCATATGAACCTGGAGGGAATACAGTGGTTCAGGATGGTGGCGTATAAACCTGGAAGGAAAACAGTGGTTCAGAATGATGACATATAAACCTTGAGGGAAAGCAGTGGTTCAGAATGATGGCATATAAACCTGGAGGGAAAACAGTGGTTCAGAGGGATGGCATATAAACCTAGAGGAAATACAGTGGTTCAGAATGATGGTATATGAACCTGGAGGGAAAGCAGTGGTTCAGAATGATGGCATATGAACCTAAAGGAAATACAGTGGTTCAGAATGATGGCATATGAACCTAGAGGAAATAGAGTGGTTCAGAATGATGGTATATGAACCTGGAGGAAAGCAGTGGTTCAGAATGATGGCATATGAACCTGGAGGGAAAGCAGTGGTTCAGAATGATGGCATACAGTAGAAGGGCTGGTTACTCAAAAGAGAAATATTCTGTCACGACGAACCAGTAGAGCACCAAAACGTTTCTGACTGTACAAGAGGAATATCGACATATTTGTCAAAGGGAAGACTGCATACAAGATTTGTCTGTACAGGCATGTAATCCTGTCATGAATATGAAGATCATACAAATTAAACCATTCCCGTGGATCAATTGATCGATAAACCATTACGACACTGTAAGTCCAGATAATAGCCAATGGAACATTAGTAACTTAGTGTATGCTGGTATGAGTTGAGTCTATTTTCATCGAGGTTTGGTTTGGTTTAGTATTGTTTAACGTCCTATCAACAGCTATGGTCATTTAAGGACGGGTGCTTAAATCAACACCAAACTCCGAAGCACAGTTCAATACATCATAGCCACACGCTTTGCATACTAGAAAAGGATTGTCAACGGGGGTAGATGACCTTGATCACGATTTGGTTTGTTTGTGTTTAACGTCCTATTAACAGCCTTGGTCATTTAGGGCGTGCCAGGTTTTGGTGGTGGAGGAAAGCCGGAGTTTCCGGAGAAGACCCACCGACCTACGGCCAGTACCTGGCGACTGACTGCCCCACGTAAGTTTCGAACCCGCGACCCAGTGGTAGAAAGCTAGTAGTGCCACAATGTAAGACGCCTTAACCACTTGGCCACCGCGGACCCTTAGAAATATCGCTTGAAGCAACACCAAACTCCGATGCACAGTTTAATACACCACAGCCGCACGCCTTGCATACTAGAATAGGATTGTCAACGGGGGTAGATGACCTTGATCACGAAGGCTGAAATCATAGAAATGAGGGGCGAAAGCAATGTCATAAATCGACAATAATGTACCATTAAAGCCAGATTAAATGACTTGATAATAACTTCATCAATAAGATTCCAGATGAAGGATCTCAAAAGTGATCGGTGAACTCAAAACATAGACTGGGAAGTGGTTTCGACAACACAACAAATTCGAAGACCCAATTTCATTTAAAATTTAAGAAGAGACGGATTTGTCGGCAGCACAGTACACGTTGATGAGACCTGATAGCATCAATACACTCTCTCAAACCGTAGAAACGTCACAAGTCGTTAAGTTGGCCCAGGTGAGAGAGGGTTGACAGTAGCAGGAAATCACAGACGTCACGGGCTGTAATCTGTTTAATCATAGCCGACTTCCCGTCAAACTAGTGATGGTCTGGCTGATAACATCAATCTAGTTATTGTATTCAATTAATTTTTTAAAGTTAGATATAAAAATAGAAATCGTATTGTAGTAAGATAAAAGGTATGTGTCAAATTTTATTTCATTCCTTTGGATTTATATTTAGCATTTACTAATATTGTCTACTAAAAAATCCACCGGAGCAGCATTTTTCTCTGTGTTTAAAATTATCATTTGAGGCAAGTTCCTGTATTATATATGAGAATTTTGTGGACAATCTTCACTATATATGCATACAAAGTTATTCTGGAGTGACCTTCAACAACATATATTTCCACTTCAAGTTCCACTATAAACATTGCCAGAAGAAATTGCGTTCATAGAGCTATGAATGACATTTGATCAGCGTCATTTTGAAGCTTCCCTTGCGTCTCCAATACGATAAAAGCAAACATTTTGTTGTCTATGAATCTCGTTTGCACTAACAACGATACATACACTTCATATCGAAAAGATAAGGAAATGTCTCTGCGTAGATTAATAATTATACAACCAGAGTGTTTTACTGAACTGCATTATTCAGTTCAATCCTTATATATAATGCTTACATACAATGTTTCTTGTGACGAAGTGTGACTCTGGGACGACCTTCATGTACATAAAGTGACTGTTGATGTAACCCTCTATTAACATGACTCTGGGACGACCTTCATGTACATAAAGTGACTGTTGATGTAACCCTCTATTAACATGTGTTGTCTACGTAAAACTTTACTCCGTGTCTGCAGACGTACAAAGTTACTAACATGTGTTGTCTACGTAAAACTTTACTCCGGACTGCAGACATACAAAGTTACTAACATGTGACTTCCATCACTGGGATGACCTCTGTAAGCTAATGAGTCTGGTCGGTGGTGATCATGATGCCTTGTTTTAGTGTGTTATTGTCTCCTGGTGTTGCCTTTTCATATAAACTTGCAGTCCTTGCAAAGCCACACTTTTGTGTACTTGTCATTCTGCCTGATGCACAGTGACCTCTATCAACAGGACAACTTGACTAGGATCTGAAGGTGTCTCCTGTAACAAATCAAGGTGTATTCTGTAGTCATTTAATATACTTTGTGTCATGTCAGTCAGACGTCCAGGTGGAGAAAAGCATTCTTTACACATGTACACCAACACTTTGCACAATTAAAAACTCTGGAATGTAACTTTATTTGTAAGGGAGATGTACCTTCACACTATCAATATATTAGACACACTTTCACGAGCTGTCTATAGTGTTCAGTTTTCCTGTTCAAGGCCAATGCTTTCCACCTGGTCTCCATACCTGGGAAGGATATTGGTTCTGTTGTCATGGTGAGTAGGCAGTCAGGTGTGAACATTCCAGGTATGTTAATGTGTCAGACTCAGGAGGTCTGTTCTCTCACTAAATTAGATGTATACATATGCAGCTGCATAACTTCTGTCAGGGTTTTAGGTCTGACCTAGTTTAAAAGTTTCACTATTTATTTGAGATTTCCTGTGAGAACCACTCTCCTCAATTTGACCTTGTTCTGAGAGAGTCCCATATGAAGGCACACAAATCAAATATGCTTACAACATCAAGGTTTAGATGTTTGCTTGGGACCAATACACATTTAAACGACAAGCATTTTATACAATTTATGAATTTATCTCCAGACTCCATCATTGAATGTAAGATGTTCATACTTTGAAATTTTATATTGGGGCTTTTGGTTCTCAGAAGTCTAGATTCACTTCATGCTCCAGTAATAGTGCCATTTTTGTTTTATTGTTTAAATCAAGTGATATTGATTACATTATAGTGATGATTATAAAATTATCTAATAGAAAAAATAATTGATTACTTTTTAAATACCAGTGCTAGAATTTAGAATTCTACTGTAATTTAAAGGTTCAATTACTGGCTTTATATATATACAAAAAGGTTTGTTTTCTTTAATCAGGGAGACAATATTGCCAGTCTGTATAGCAGAAACCAATTTTATACATAGACATGCATCCAACCTTAGGGATATAGAATATTGGTCTTTGGCACCGGGAAATGACTAGAAGGTCTTTGGCACCGGGAAATGTCTAGAAGGTCTTTGGCACCTGGAAATGACTAGAAGGTCTTTGGCACTGGGAAATGACTAGAAGGTCTTTGGCACCTGGATATGTCTAGAAGGTCTTTGGCACCTGGAAATGACTAGAAGGTCTTTGGCACTGGGAAATGACTAGAAGGTCTTTGGCACCTGGAAATGACTAGAAGGTCTTTGGCACCTGGATATGTCTAGAAGGTCTTTGGCACCTGGAAATGACTAGAAGGTCTTTGGCACTGGGAAATGACTAGAAGGTCTTTGGCACTGGGAAATGACTAGAAGGTCTTTGGCACCTGGAAATGACAAGAAGGTCTTTGGCACCGGGAAATGTCTAGAAGGGCTTTGGCACCTGGAAATGTCTAGAAGGTCTTTGGAACCTGGAAATGTCTAGAAGGTCTTCGGCACCGGGAAATGACTAGAAGGTCTTTGGCACCGGGAAATGTCTAGAAGGTCTTTGGCACCGGGAAATGTCTAGAAGGGTCCCCATTTTATATATAAACTGTTTTTTTGGTTATTTGTACAATAAATGTAGATGTTACCAGCCAGTTTCTATCTCATTTACATTCATACCAAGGTGATTTACATAAGTGATATTCCTTTCAGTATGGCCCCTGTTTCTAGATTTAAAGCATTTCTACTGTAAGAAAATTCTTTAACTTTAGGTGATATTCAACAATTCATTTTTATAGAAACTCCAATGGCGCTTTTCGATAGAAAAACTTGCTTCTGAACTGCAATAGTGCTTTCCTGTAGAAAATCTCACTTATGTTCATAAAACTTTTGGCCGTGGCTGTAAACAACAAACCTTGTTGTCTATTATATGCTTCTTGCCTTATGTATAGCAGGGTCAAATTTGAATTTAATTCTACAAGTACCAATTAACCTCCTTTGAGAGACCTATAGGCTTACCAGACCTAGGCTTACGTTACTACAATTTTACTTACATACAGATACTTGCAGTGTAGTGCTATGGACTATTGTTAAAGACGGTACAATACTGTATATTCAATGTGAAACTGTATATTAAGTTAGTTTGGCTTCATTTATTTCATGGACTTAAGGTCACAGAATGTAAAACACTATAATTTTCTTCCCGATCAGGAACATATCTATACAGAGAGCATTTTGTTATATTGACTCCATGCAGTGTCATTTGTATATCACACAAATGACACTGCATGGAGTCAAAATAACAAAATGTTATATATACTGTGAACGAAATATGATAGTGACATTTGTATAAAAAATAATGCTAAACACTGCCATCTTAGAATCACCAATTAACAGAGCAGGAGTGCTACTTGTGTATCATTCCACAATAACATAGTAACGCCATCATACATGTATTTCCTTTAGTCTCTGGACTTCCCATGTATTTCCGTACAGACTTGGAGCCTAATTCCTCTCTAGTCTGTCACAGAGAACCACGGACATAAAATACAAGTTAAGAGTTGTGTATAGAGCAATGGATGTTTTATTAAGAATAGTAGGACATCTCTACATCTAGTTGTAACACGCTCCAATGTGAGGTCGCCCCACACCATATACCTGGCATTTCATAAAAAAATAATCCGTTACACACACATATATATATTATATATATACATGAGGCTAGTCAACATCCAATGAAACAATTATATCTATCTGTTCACATATAATCATCTTTTATCATACAAAAATGTGATGAATAATAATAATTTTAATAAATGTAAATTTGAAATTTGAACAAAGAAAATTTCAACAAATGTGATATTAAATGAACTACAACAAGGTTCATAAAAACCCAAGTGAATTAAAGTAATAATAATAATATAATAATAAATGGCAAAATGCAGTATCCATTTAATGACCAGATGAAGCTGCTGGATGTTAATGGGACAAAGCTCAATACAATGTGCTACCTCTTCAAGCCTTCAATGGATACAGCTCCAAAATTATATAATACACCAACAATGGAACTATTATAATAAAATGCTAGCTTTTACCCCTCCCAGCCTGACCCTCATAAATCTCCCTGTCTGACCCTCAACCCCCTCCCAGCCTGACCCTCATAAATCTCCCTGTCTGACCCTCAACCCCTCCCAGTCTCCGCCAATGGAATGGATATATAAGTAAGAAAATGGGGGAGATTGGATCAGTTCAAAAATGTACTTGTGACCATTATAGGAATTTAGTCCTTCACAACAAGCGTACACAACAATAAGAGCTAGTCGTCCATTTTATCAAAGATTTTTAAAACTGAAGGATGACAAAGATTTGAATGAATAAAAAAAAATGTAGTTCCCTGACTACTGGCCCCAAATGATGAATCTGAATATCCATGAATACAGAAAATGTACAGGAATTGGCAGTCTCGGCTTTGGAAAAATTGATATTTTTCACAGAAAGTTTAACGATGATTTTCATTCCTGATGAATTGTTTGTGACAGGAGCTACTCCAAGCTTCTAACAAGAAGCAGTACATTCACTATACGGAAGCAAGATGTTTTTCTGCCCCGGTCAAAAATACTTTATTTTGATATTTTCCTATGTAATTTCACATTTATTTCAATAAAAATATATCTTTTTCATTCATTGTACACAAGTAGCATTCATATTGATATTCATGATCAGCAATCAACATTATGCAAATCACATCTATACTTAACCATTTACCATATGGTTAATGAGCACATAATTAGTCTAACTACATATCACTGACTCTCACGCCATACAATAGCTAACATTTTGTTACACAGTGACCTAGTTAATTATAAAGCTTGTACACAATACTTGTGCTTGTTAAACAATTAAGATGACCTTCAAAACTACTGTATGACCTTGACTACTGACCTTATGAATGAGCACAAATTTATAAACATAAATGCAGTTATTAGTTGCCTTGACTAAAAGCAATTCTCTCTGCTGATATACGAAACAATGCCAATCATATATCACATGCTGCAGAGGGTCAAAGTTCAAAGTTCACACTGTAGTTACCATGGAGACAGGTTGGGTACAAAAGGTCAATAGAGGTCAAATCAGTCAGTCATTCAGCATAGTGATAACTATATATATATATCTATATATGATATACATAGATATATATAGATATATGTACTTCATGTAATAATATTTATAATATATACTTTATTTTTCCCTGAAAGTTAAATGAGATCTAAGGCAATCAAACCTGCGAAGATGTATTCCTTTGTTCTGGTTTCCCATTACATAACATATCCCCACAAGTTTGGCAACCATGTCTGTGCCTACTCCCGGCACACTGTAGTAACACTGGTAGAACGTGGGGAAGGGACTAAAACTCTATCACTAGGGCAGCTGTATCCTGACACAACTACCCAGTATAGAAGGAACCTTGTCACTACATTCCGTATTCCACTTCCTACATCCACGTACCACACAGCAGGAGTTTGTATCATCAATAACAAGGACTGATATAAGATAAAAGAAAGACGACACATTTCCAACATCACAACATAGCAACGGTATCCCGGTTGGCACTGTTCAGAATGTGTAATAATTCCTCCTCACTGTAAACTGTAGAATCACATAATGGATAGAGAGAAAAGTAAGTAAAAGCTTGGAGAGTCTACACTAAGAAGTATCAGCTATATTGCTTGGTTCTCTGTGTGCCAGGACAGATATGTACTTCCATGAAGGCCACACCCTCCCCTCAAAAGGGATGGCCTCCACACGTCCTTTGAGCCAGGCCTCATACAACACATGGCCTCACAATTCTGCACAGTTCCTCACTATGTCCGGTGCAAAGCTTTGTACACTCCATGGCAACACATCCTCATTTAGCCTGGCACAATGCCTCATAGAATCCATGGCCCTACACATCTTCATAGAGCTTAGCGCAAGGCCTGATACCATGCATGGCCTCGTACAACTTCACAGAGCTCAGCACAAGTCCTCAAACAATCCATGTCCCTACATATCCTTAAAGTGCTTAGCCAAAGGCTGGATATCATGCATGGTCTAACACACCCTAACAGGGCCTTGCAGGTTCCAGGAACTCTCCTCACAGGGTTCGAGGTCACTAAGGCCAAGGTTGTGTGTGTATGTAGGGCTCTGATCAGTAATTTTTGTATTCTATGGTCAGTTTCCTCTAACCGGTTTACAGTGTTTTAGTTTCCTCTAACCGGTTTACAGTGTTTTATAAATCACCTAGCTGGTCATTTATTTCCTCTAGCACTCTTACGGTCACTCATGTCTTTGGCAGTGACTTAAATGTTGTGGTCACTTAAATCCAGGCTAAACACTCCATGAAATGAAAGCAATCTGACCATGTTGCTTTCCAGGAGTTTTCCTAAAGTCTTCATTGAATGATCTAGGGTTTCGCTCATATGGCAAAATTCTGCTCGTTCTATGGTACAAGCTGTTTGAAGTTAGACCTATTTTTATGTAATATTCCACAGTTTTCTCCATCCATGTTATCTCACTGAAGGTTTTGATATGTTGATAGTTTGTAGATAAGTACAAGGTCTACATGCTGATATGGTGCCACCGTCATTTACTCGTCATCTCGGCTCGCCTCATTCAGGACAGCAATGGCATCCTTAACAGCGTGATACACAATGTTCTTCACCTACAAAAAGGACAAGCAAATATTGAGAAAGTGTTGGTTTGTGTACATTCTAAATTTCATTCTGAAAATTTAACAAATTTTTCCATTAAACTTAAGTTACAGGAATTCCTTATATATTCTTCAGGATGAAAAAGGAAATAAGAGTTGAGTAAAAAGTTGATATATATATATATGTACCTGGAGTTTGTCCTCGTGGTTGGCATGCGTGTCGGACAGGAGACGGAACTCCTGTGTCAGGGAGAAGCAGTGGTTGAGGTGTTCAGGCGACACAAAGTCCTCCGCCACCTTTATACAGCTGTGAAGGTTGCGAACCTGGTGAGGAGCTCCTGCAGGTATAAAGATGGCATCTCCTGCACATTGGACGATAGTGTAGCCCAACACACCATACTCCTTGTAGAGTCGGTCACGCAAGTCCTCGTCTAGGTACCAGCTCTGGTCGTGGATAGGGTCATGGTGCTGCTCTATCACCTCACCACGTTCCTTAGCAACCTACAACAGGCACAGACACACCGTTTTGAAAGGAAATAAACAAAATTAGAAAATGATACTTCCTGTTAGCATACAGAACTACATTTGAAGGAAATATTTACTGAAATATATAATTGTGTCAGGTGTTAATTATCAATTTTTGTCTTTGAAATACCTTCAGTTCTTTAAGGGTTGGGAATGGTAATTATGTTAATTTCCATATTTTTTTCATTAATCTAATCCAATAAATAGATGCATTTTTTAACAAAGAAATACCGCATAAATGACAGTTTTTATCTTTGGAGGAATATTTTTCATCAAAAGATGTTTTAAATAATTTGAATTGTTAATGAAAACAAGACACTTGATTTATATATTTATCCGCTTTTTACCTGAGAATTCAGTCACATTTTGCATTATTTTCTTTGACCAAAATCCTGGAGGTTTAAATAAAAAAATAACACCTGAATTTATGCTAAGTAAAAGTGTAATGTGTTGACTTTGCTCCCCTACAGAGTTGTATTATCAGCAGTGTACAAGGTAGAGACATTGGCGGCGTGTCACAACACCAGATTGATGTGGCCTGTGTAAACAGTGTCATGTACAGGTACTCAAACTAGGACAGGTGCCTCGACTTGACAAAGCGTCAGTCTACAGGTATGTAAGGACAGGTGCTGGTTTATCTGTACACCCAGATCCTCCCTGACTTTAAGGATAGCCTTGTAGGAAACTGTCCTATCTATGCGCTACAGTATCTGGTTTTACAGTCTCAAGATAACAAAGGGTCATTCTCCTAAATATGCTTTTACTTTTTATCATACAACAAAAGCCTTTGGTCTGATACAAGTAAGCACTACTAATGAAAGGTTAAAAATCATTATAAGGAAAACTGTTTTCAGAGAACGTTGCCAAACATCTGATGAAAAGTTAAGTAAGATTTTCCAGTCAGCTGGGAAAGACCTAATTAGCGGCGGCGTGGCTATGTGACCCCTAATGCTGATGACATCTGGAGGGTAACATTAACAGACACCTCCCATACTTGTTTGGTGCCAGTCACAACAGCTGGAGGACCCAGCACCTGTTACACTCAGTCATAACATACTTCCACTTCCTGCTTCACCAGCATCAATTGCACTGCTGCTTTCATGTATAACTTGATAGGATGCATCCAACACGTTTATTTTTAGAAAGTATCCCCACACTTTACTTTTCAAATTCTACAGTACATATTAATGCAGCTGTTAAAAGCTGTTTGTAAACAGAACTATTTTCATATGTGTCCAATTCAGACTATACTGTTTTAGGAAAGGTTGAGTGAAGATCCTAAGAAGATTGTCACTTTTCCATACAACCTTCCAATGTTACGACCCTCCTCGCTAGAATGCACTGAGCTGTCTGCTTGCTCTAGTGGTATGAATATAAACTCAAACTTTCTGTTGGCAATATCTCAAAATTTCTATGGGCTTACCTTGTTGAGGAAGTCCCTCATTTTGTCAGCATCTCTTGCATCCCAGATCTGCCACATAGCACCAGGCACTTCTTGTACTTCACGCACACGTCGTTTGGTGATCATGTCACAGCCAGCCTCGTCAATGGCTTGGAGGGCAGCATTTTCATAAAAGGAACGTCCTCCCGTATCATCTTCAGGGATTCCAACATACACCATAACATTGACAGCGTCAGATACGTCCAAGTGCAAGTTTGTGGTGCCTTCTTCAGGGTGAAGAGCAGATCCTGTAATGTAATAAATACATATGGTCAACACTCGACAACTCTAACACAAAATCTATACTAAAATCAACAGAGGAGTGAGAATGTTTTTTAACATATTTCAAAGAAGCTGTTAATTTCTGAAACGAGTTGTAGCTTGGCCCTATGATGTGACGTACCATAAGCATTGTACATCTTGGGCCCCAGGTCAGGCCTGACAAGGAAGTCAGGCAGTCTGGAAGCAAGGTTGAGGCGTCCCTGTCGGTGGGTGTACTCTGGCAAGGGCAGGGCCTGCATCAGGTCTTCAAAGTGCTGTGGCATGAGGTCACTGAAATCGTCACCTGGTGGCCAGTCCTTTAGCTTCAGCAGTATTGGGTCCCCTTCATCATCGACCAGACGCTCTGTACATTATAGTAAAACATAATTAATTATAACTGCATAACTAACATAGGCTATAAATAGTCTTGAACTTATAAAAGCTGGAGTCATTAATAAATCTACACAATTAATAGATAGCATTGTACAATCCCAACACTATTAAACAAACGCAGAGAAGCAACTACTGAATCAAGGTTTCTCTAACTACAGGATATAATCCAAGCATTAAGTTGTGTCATAATAATTGATAGGAAAGAGTCTTAAACTTACCGGAGATTCTGTCGAATCCCTCCCAGAAAGTGGCCATTGGATGACCGACAATGAGGCAGCCATTCCGGGTGTTGACGAGATCGTTCTTGTGTTTACCAAATTCCTTGCTGAACGTTTTTGGGCTCCATAGGACTTTGTTCAAGCAGTTATCAACACCTGATACCAGGACTGGCTGTAAAGTTAAGACATTTGTTATAGTCAACAATAACACAACCCATACCAGGATCTACATTTCTCATTCTACGGCTATATTACAAGGAATGTCATGTTTATTTCAGTAAAGACTTGACCTTGGACACGTTAAGTAGGCCCTAAAAGGAATGATCTAAGCTACAAGATGAAATGTTGTGCTGTTTATCACTTTAATTCGTTAAAATAGTCTGCAAATATTGATAAATTGGGTAAACGACTATTAATATTGAAATAGCATCCTGTCACTCACAAATTCAAAGTATACGTGATTTAAACTTACAGGCTTAGTTTGTGAAATAAAGTGATTTACCGTATCATTGATTATATTTGGAATATATCTAGATAACTATCATGTATGCAAAGATAATACTGAGTAATTACAATCAGATAACCAGATAAACAAAAATTCTATATATGTATGTCCATATCAATGGTTTTATAGAGTCGATCAAGGCAGGCTAGGTAGGTCAACAGTTACGAGTAACGTTCAGAATTTCAGATATAACAACTTAGGAGTATCATCCAGATTTGGTTGTGAATAAACAACTTTGGTACACATGTATACAGAAAGGCATTAGCTGAACTCTACAGCTGATTCCTATCACAAATAAAGCTCAATTCTGTACAAACAAAGGCTCTCCAAATACTCTCGGATCATAACACTAGTCTAACTTGAAAACATGCCAATTCAAGAATATATTTCTGGCGGATGTTTGGAACCAATTGATTGAGCTATGTTTACATTCTGTGCAACCTTTAACCTATATTTATTTGTACTGTGGTGGGATACAAAACGATTTTATGAACCACAGAATACTATCCAGGTGACAATGATCTACCTTACAAAAGACCTTTTATGTGAAAACAAATATTGAAATATGTGCCCATTGATCGGTGTGTGTAATAGCATTATAAATAGGTTATTGATCTATGGCAGGTGTAGGGTCTACAAGTCTGATCAGCCCCACACAACAAACCTTTATCACAACTCAATGTCGCTTTATACATCGGAAACAGTGGTTTGGTGGCGTGTTTAACATTTTTCAATAGGAAATTTTCCATAACCAGTGTCAGAAACAAGCTCATACATCAATACATTTCTGATGCTGAACCATACAGATATCTACAGCCAATCAACATATTGTGATTACCTACACCTAACATAGATATCTACAGCCAATCAACATATTGTGATTACCTATACCTAACAGATATCTACAGCCAATCAACATATTGTGATTACCTATACCTAACATAGATATCTACAGCCAATCAACATATTGTGATTACCTACACCTAACATAGATATCTACAGCCATTCAACATATTGTGATTACCTACACCTAACATAGATATCTACAGCCAATCAACATATTGTGATTACCTACACCTAACATAGATATCTACAGCCAATCAACATATTGTGATTACCTACACCTAACATAGATATCTACAGCCAATCAACATATTGTGATTACCTACACCTAACATAGATATCTACAGCCAATCAACATATTGTGATTACCTACACCTAACATAGATATCTACAGCCAATCAACATATTGTGATTACCTACACCTAACATAGATATCTACAGCCAATCAACATATTGTGATTACCTACACCTAACATAGATATCTACAGCCAATCAACATATTGTGATTACCTACACCTAACATAGATATCTACAGCCAATCAACATATTGTGATTACCTACACCTAACATAGATATCTACAGCCAATCAACATATTGTGATTACCTACACCTAACATAGATATCTACAGCCAATCAACATATTGTGATTACCTACACCTAACATAGATATCTACAGCCAATCAACATATTGTGATTACCTACACCTAACATAGATATCTACAGCCAATCAACATATTGTGATTACCTACACCTAACATAGATATCTACAGCCAATCAACATATTGTGATTACCTACACCTAACATAGATATCTACAGCCAATCAACATATTGTGATTACCTACACCTAACATAGATATCTACAGCCAATCAACATATTGTGATTACCTACACCTAACATAGATATCTACAGCCAATCAACATATTGTGATTACCTACACCTAACATAGATATCTACAGCCAATCAACATATTGTGATTACCTACACCTAACATAGATATCTACAGCCAATCAACATATTGTGATTACCTACACCTAACATAGATATCTACAGCCAATCAACATATTGTGATTACCTACACCTAACATAGATATCTACAGCCAATCAACATATTGTGATTACCTACACCTAACATAGATATCTACAGCCAATCAACATATTGTGATTACCTACACCTAACATAGATATCTACAGCCAATCAACATATTGTGATTACCTACACCTAACATAGATATCTACAGCCAATCAACATATTGTGATTACCTACACCTAACATAGATATCTACAGCCAATCAACATATTGTGATTACCTACACCTAACATAGATATCTACAGCCAATCAACATATTGTGATTACCTATACCTAACATAGATATCTACAGCCAATCAACATATTGTGATTACCTATACCTAACATAGATATCTACAGCCATCAACATATTGTGATTACCTATACCTAACATAGATATCTACAGCCATCAACATATTGTGATTACCGATACCTAACATAGATGTCTACAGCCATCAACATATTGTGATTACCGATACCTAACAATCACAACACATACCAGAAACATACACTAAATACTATGTATCACATGCTGTTCGATACTTAACCTACCCTGGAAAGATCACATTCACAGCAATTATTATGCCCAATAAGTTTCACATATATATTCTGATAGCATGTACTTAATAGCCCTGACTGTCATAACAATATACATTACTGGCCATTTATCAGGTCTGGCTATAGTACCAGCGATGGCCTTCAGCTGAAGGTACTATACACTGATCTAACCAATCCTTGTTTTGCAATACTGCCAAGTGTATTATTGTTATAGGGTATAACTGACCTAATTCATAGGGCTGTATGGAGTTTGTCCACAATACTGCCAAGTGTATTATTGTTAGGGTTGTACAATACAGGTAGCTCACTGTTATAACTGACCTAATTCATAGGTCCAGGTCCGTTTGGAGATTGTCCACAGTACAGCCAACGTTGATAGGACTCTTTACAATACTGATAATCACACAACTATAATACGTGTGAAGTAGTTTGTAAAGCTATAATAAACCATGCCACTAAATCCATTCGTAAGACTTATGTTCCGTTATCTCACTAACATAATTTATAGAGCAATAACATACTACAACAGTAAAATACATGGAGCTTTGTTCCCTACAATACATGGAGCTTTGTTCCCTACAATACATGGCGCTTTGTTCCCTACAATACATGGCGCTTTGTTCCCTACAATACATGGCGCTTTGTTCCCTACAATACATTGAGCTTTGTTCCCTACAAAACATGGAGCTTTGTTCCCTACCATACATGGAGCTTTGTTCCCTACCATACATGGAGCTTTGTTCCCTAGAATACATGGAGCTTTGTTCCCCACAATACATGGAGCTCTGTTCCCCTACAATAAATGGAGCTTTGTTCCCTACAACAGTAAAATACATGGAGCTTTGTTCCCTACCATACATGGAGCTTTGTTCCCTAGAATACATGGAGCTTTGTTCCCTAGAATACATGGAGCTTTGTTCCCCACAATACATGGAGCTCTGTTCCCTCCAATACATGGAGCTCTGTTCCCTACAATAGATGGAGAGCTTTGTTCCCTACAATACATGGAGTTTTGTTCCCTACAATACATGGAGTTTTGTTCCCTACAATACATGGAGTTTTGTTCCCTACAATACATGGATCTTTGTTCCCTACAATACATGAAGAGCTCTGTTCCCCTACAATCCATGGAGAGCTTTGTTCCCCTATAATACATGGAGCTTTGTTCCCTCCAATACATGGAGCTTTGTTCCCTAGAATACATGGAGCTTTGTTCCCCACAATACATGGAGCTCTGTTCCCTCCAATACATGGAGCTCTGTTCCCCTACAATAAATGGAGCTTTGTTCCCTTCAATACATGGAGCTTTGTTCCTTACAATACATGGAGCTTTGTTGCCTACAATACATGGAGCTCTGTTCCCTCCAATACATGGAGCTTTGTTCCTTACAATACATGGAGCTTTGTTGCCTACAATACATGGAGCTCTGTTCCCTCCAATACATGGAGAGCTTTGTTCCCTCCAATACATGGAGCTCTGTTCCCTACAATACATGGAGTTTTGTTCCCTACAATACATGGCGCTTTGTTCCCTACAATACATCGAGCTCTGTTCCCTACAATACATGGAGTTTTGTTCCCTACAATACATGGATCTTTGTTCCCTACAATACATGGAGTTTTGTTCCCTACAATACATGGATCTTTGTTCCCTACAATACATGAAGAGCTCTGTTCCCCTACAATCCATGGAGAGCTTTGTTCCCCTATAATACATGGAGAGCTTTGTTCCCCTATAACACATGGAGAGCTTTGTTCCCCTATAACACATGGAGAGCTTTGTTCCCCTATAATACATGGAGCTTTGTTCCCCACAATACATGGAGCTCTGTTCCCTACAATAGATGGAGCTTTGTTCCCTACAACAGTAAAATACATGGAGCTTTGTTCCCTACAATACATGGAGCTCTGTTCCCTACAATACATGGAGAGCTTTGTTCCCTACAATACATGGAGAGCTCTGTTCCCCTACAATACATGGAGAGCTTTGTTCCCCTACAATACATGGAGAGCTTTGTTCCCCTATAATACATGGAGAGCTTTGTTCCCCTATAATACATGGAGCTTTGTTCCCTACAATACATGGAGCTTTGTTCCCTACAATACATGGAGCTTTGTTCCCTACAATACATGGAGCTTTGTTCCCTACAATACATGGAGCTTTGTTCCCTACAATACATGGAGCTTTGTTCCCTACAATACATGGAGCTTTGTTCCCTACAATACATGGAGCTTTGTTCCCTACAATACATGGAGCTTTGTTCCCTACAATACATGGAGCTTTGTTCCCTACAATACATGGAGCTTTGTTCCCTACAATACATGGAGCTTTGTTCCCTACAATACATGGAGCTTTGTTCCCTACAATACATGGAGCTTTGTTCCCTACAATACATGGAGCTTTGTTCCCTACAATACATGGAGCTTTGTTCCCTACAATACATGGAGCTTTGTTCCCTACAATACATGGAGCTTTGTTCCCTACAATACATGGAGCTTTGTTCCCTACAATACATGGAGCTTTGTTCCCTACAATACATGGAGCTTTGTTCCCTACAATACATGGAGCTTTGTTCCCTACAATACATGGAGCTTTGTTCCCTACAATACATGGAGCTTTGTTCCCTACAATACATGGAGCTTTGTTCCCTACAATACATGGAGCTTTGTTCCCTACAATACATGGAGCTTTGTTCCCTACAATACATGGAGCTTTGTTCCCTACAATACATGGAGCTTTGTTCCCTACAATACATGGAGCTTTGTTCCCTACAATACATGGAGCTTTGTTCCCTACAATACATGGAGCTTTGTTCCCTACAATACATGGAGCTTTGTTCCCTACAATACATGGAGCTTTGTTCCCTACAATACATGGAGCTTTGTTCCCTACAATACATGGAGCTTTGTTCCCTACAATACATGGAGCTTTGTTCCCTACAATACATGGAGCTTTGTTCCCTACAATACATGGAGCTTTGTTCCCTACAATACATGGAGCTTTGTTCCCTACAATACATGGAGCTTTGTTCCCTACAATACATGGAGCTTTGTTCCCTACAATACATGGAGCTTTGTTCCCTACAATACATGGAGCTTTGTTCCCTACAATACATGGAGCTTTGTTCCCTACAATACATGGAGCTTTGTTCCCTACAATACATGGAGCTTTGTTCCCTACAATACATGGAGCTTTGTTCCCTACAATACATGGAGCTTTGTTCCCTACAATACATGGAGCTTTGTTCCCTACAATACATGGAGCTTTGTTCCCTACAATACATGGAGCTTTGTTCCCTACAATACATGGAGCTTTGTTCCCTACAATACATGGAGCTTTGTTCCCTACAATACATGGAGCTTTGTTCCCTACAATACATGGAGCTTTGTTCCCTACAATACATGGAGCTTTGTTCCCTACAATACATGGAGCTTTGTTCCCTACAATACATGGAGCTTTGTTCCCTACAATACATGGAGCTTTGTTCCCTACAATACATGGAGCTTTGTTCCCTACAATACATGGAGCTTTGTTCCCTACAATACATGGAGCTTTGTTCCCTACAATACATGGAGCTTTGTTCCCTACAATACATGGAGCTTTGTTCCCTACAATACATGGAGCTTTGTTCCCTACAATACATGGAGCTTTGTTCCCTACAATACATGGAGCTTTGTTCCCTACAATACATGGAGCTTTGTTCCCTACAATACATGGAGCTTTGTTCCCTACAATACATGGAGCTTTGTTCCCTACAATACATGGAGCTTTGTTCCCTACAATACATGGAGCTTTGTTCCCTACAATACATGGAGCTTTGTTCCCTACAATACATGGAGCTTTGTTCCCTACAATACATGGAGCTTTGTTCCCTACAATACATGGAGCTTTGTTCCCTACAATACATGGAGCTTTGTTCCCTACAATACATGGAGCTTTGTTCCCTACAATACATGGAGCTTTGTTCCCTACAATACATGGAGCTTTGTTCCCTACAATACATGGAGCTTTGTTCCCTACAATACATGGAGCTTTGTTCCCGTATCTCACTGATGTTATTTACACCACTATATCTTGGATCCACACTTGCACTGACAAAACTGTGGAGCTTTGTTCTACTCTATCCCATCAACACAACACATGGAGCTGTATCAGTAAGGTGCTTTTATATAGCTTTTGTTCGTGTTCCTTTTATTTGCAGTTTGATCCATAAAATGTCATCTAGTTTGCATTAAAAGCACTCCTTTTATTTTCAGTTTGATTCATAAAATGTCATCTAGTTTGCATTAAAAGCACAATAAATTGTATTGAAGATGTTCTACTATGATACTGACAAAGCATGGATTAAATTGCACTGAATGTTGATGCATGGCCAAAGTATTCTAATAATGACTATTGTACCACCTAGCACCACCAATAATGACTATTGTACCACCTAGCACCACCAATAATGACCATTGTACCACCTAGCACCACCAATAATGACTCAAATTAATGGAACACAAAGTTTGTAAACAGTTGTGTAACAAGCTTGACCACCTGGTGTAACGTTGTCATGAGACACATTAGGACCATTGGAGTCAATGTCTCGTTCACACTCAATGATGAACAGCAACACAAATGCTTACCTGTCCACGTTTCATCTGTTCCTGGAAGATTTTGAAGTTTCCTCTGTGTTTTGGGTCGTGGAGTCGGAGAAGGCGGCCGTCACATAACCAGGAATGGGGAACATCAGGATAGAGGACACTTGTCTCCGTTAGGTTGTGCACCAGTATGGGCGTGTCACATGCTATCATACCACTATATCCAGAACGAGGGATGTAATGCATCAATTTGATTGGCTGACTATTCTCATCTCTAGGCAACTGCTTTTCAACAACTGATTGAATAATATCGTCCAGAGTACTGCTAGTGTTGTTCTTTGACTTAGCTGGTTTTTTGTTACTTTCTCCACCAGATTTCACTTTGCCGGCAGTTTTTGTTAGTAATTCCCGTAATGTTGAGCAACTGGTTGGACCTTTCTTGTCACTTTCACTTTCACCCACATTGCCCTGTCCACATGGAGACACAGGCTCTGTGATGGGGTTGTATCCTTTTCCATATTTATCAGTCTCTCCGCGACGTTTGTTGTACGGAGACTCGCTTCGCTCTCGACTGTTTTCCGAGTCCATAGAAGCAACATCAGCCAACATTCTGAGCGGGGAGGAACTGTCGGGACTGTAGCCACCCAGCGAGGACTTAACATTGCCATTGACGGCCTGAGAATCATGCTTTCTGTTGCCTTTGTGAGACTTGTGGTCATCACCTACACCGTTGACCATCTTCCTGTTCTTCTCGTTTGATATGTGGTTTAATGCATGGAGATACTTCTGGAAAAACAAAATGAAAATACTGCTTAAGAACTTTTTTTTTTACCAAGATTGTACAAGCTGTGTGGCAACTCTTTTGCAAATGACATTTAACATTTGTTAGAAACTTATTATTTTGTTATTGTTATTATTCAACATTTTAGACAGAAAAATCTCAAACCGCTACTTGAATTATAATTTCAACATCTTCACAACTTACCTGTGTTAGTCCATTTTTTGGTGGATATTTCATCGTTTTATCACAAGAGCACTTGGATGGAATATCCCACTTGTTACGAATTTCATGGATTTGTCTGCCAACTTCCCAAAGGGCTGTAGTAAAAGAAAGGAAATCAAAAATGTACATTCTGCTTCCTGACCAAAATTAAATACATGCAAGTGATTTAGCAGGTCAATTTGATTCATTTGATAGAGTGATTTAACAGAGAGAGAGCTAAGATTTATCTGGGTGAGCTAGGAATGAACTGAATGAATAAGTACCATCCTACCAAATGATCTGAATGACCTGCTCACCATTGAAAGGAATGATCTGGGTGAGCTTGGAATGAACTGAGTGAGTTATTAATCATACTAATGATTGATCTCATTGAGCGAGAAATGACCAGAATGATCTGGGTGAGCTTTATGAATGATCCAAGTAACCATCACAAAGAATGACGCATGGAATGATCCAAGTAACCATCACAAAGAATGACGCATGGAATGATCCAAGTAACCATCACAAAGAATGACGCATGCAAGTAACTTACCGTCCCGTGGAATGATTTGAGTGAGCATCAGCTTGTCCACCTCGTGTTGTTGGCGATTTGAGCTGCAGGTAAGCCATCTCCTCTGGTCCTCACCAGGAGGAGTATGATCCTCGTCATCATCTCTTTCCTTCTCCTCCTCCTCCTCGTCATCATCTTCCTCATGCTTCAGGGCCTTCATGCGTACCTTGTAACAGTCCAGACACACCACAAAGCCACACTTATGACACACCCAGTGCATATTGAAGAGAGTTGTGTCACAAACATCGCACATTTCACGCACGCCTGTTACTGCACGTTTCCACGCAATCTTGGCTGTAAACAAAAGTAACAAGATTGAGGATGTTTTCTATAGTTATAACTACCTTAATTCAGGGTAAATGAAATTTGAATAACGAAGATGGATCAAACATCTCCTGACAAAATCCTTGATTTGCTTTGTAGAAAATTCCATACTGATGTCCTCCATACTAACCTTCCTCCCCAGCCCAGGACCGCGCCTCTCTCTCCTGCTCCACCAGTTCACAGAACCGATCTCCGATTTTGGCAACAACATATTTGGATGTCTCGATGTCCATCTTTGGTTCCATGACTGGTGTGTGAGGTAACCAAGGTTCAATGTCATCATACTCGGCATCAGACAGTTCCGAAAACCCGGCAATTGTCAGAAAACCTTTTTGACTATATCGCAACCTGTAAAGTATAACAAAAAAATGTTTTTCAGTAAACCTGGTCTAGTTTGACCCCTTATGTAACTAAAATGGTAAAATTGCAATATCTGTCAGTATCTAACAGCTAATTGGGTTGTTTAGACGTTTATTTTTCCTTACTGTGAGTACAAATTTCTCGTCATTATAATGAGTGGTTACTTGTATTGGTGTGGTATGTATATGGGCTGGCCATTACAGGTGCCAGAACTGTGAAGGCAGTAATAAAGACAGCTAGGTCTCACCACATGGTGTGTTTATGTATGTACAGGCCCATACATCAGTCAGGGTTATGACCTTGGCCGGCAGTCTGATTTATCTCAGTTTCCTGGTCCTGTCACTAGTTATCTCCACTAGTAACCCCATGTTTACAGCTGATGATGGTGGTGGTACAATGGTTGAGATTACTGAACTCTGGGAAGACCCTAACTATACAACCTACCAAATGTATTCTATTTATTGCAGATTTTTTACATCCTCAATAAATATTTTAATTTTACTACTTGTTTTTTTTTTTACATGCTTATAACCCAACCCGAGTTTCGAGACATTTTGAGACGTTCCCTGGTTCTAGAGTAATGCTATGACCTGTTCCCTCACCCAGTCCCCCTGTAGGCAGAGACTCCACCATCAACTCATTGTGTCTGTTTTCTCATGTGGAAACATCTCTGTACAGTCAGGTCAGGGGTACAAAGGGGGAATGTACAAGGAAGATAAACAAACAACATAATTACACAGTATTCCTGGCTCATGGATAGTACAACCCAATGACCTTTCTCCTCCAGTGAGTGAACTCCATTCTAGAGAACTGGCTCCTTGCATGGATACAGATCAATACACTGATAGAGATTAATGGTCCCTCGGCCCACAAGATATTAAGCCTCATGGCAGCAATGCTACATTTTTGTACATGGAATTCAACCAATTTGTTTAATAATGGACTTTATTTCTTTTCAATAGGATCAAAAGAAGTAAGTGTATTTTACAACCAATACAAAAGGCCATTTAATCCTGAATCTGGCACACATTTTCTTCCTGAATAAAGACCTAGAAAAATAATGGGGCCTCTAAAACTGAACGATCCATCATTCTGAGAAGGATTCATGGGTGACAGGGGGATGTGTGTATTCTCAAAAATGATCCATAAAAGTCAGGAGCCATCAGAGAGAGTTGTGCCCAGCTGAGCCAAACTAGGCCTGCTTCACTGAGTCTTCAGCAACACCTGTTACTGCATGGCTTCTCTCCCAGCCAACATGACATCAGCTTACTGGTGACATCAGCCCACTTGTCCAGGAGGGCCACAACCTCTGACCTCCCCAGCCCTACACTATAGTATCACCCCCTAACCTAAATGATTCCCATCCCTTCACAACAAAGACATACCAGGAGATTTGTGACCATTAATGTCAGTGTTGGGCCTGTTTACAAGCAAAGATCAAGGACAAAAGATGTAGCTATGTGAAAGAAACTCTCTTCCTCGAATAAATGTTGTGAGTAATCACTACAAACTCCTCCCTAACTGGAAATTCCTCCAACAAATTGACCTCCAATTGATTATGGAAGCCTTACATGTATTCTGTACCTTCTAACAGTACAGGAGCCTTGCTGTTTCAACCTAATTATCACTAAATGTTGTTTGCTACTGAAATTCAGTGAATTCTCTAGACACTAGAGAGGAAGTGTAATAACAATGCAACCTAAGGCCCAGGAAATAAAACAACTGATGCATCGTTATGTCACAGCACTAATACACCAGTATTTTAATGCATCGTTATGTCACAGCACTAATACACCAGTATTTTAATGCTTTGTAATGTCACAGCAATAATACACCAGTATTTTAATGCTTTGTTATGTCACCGCACTAATACACCAGTCTTTTAATGCTTTGTTATGTCACAGCACTAATACACAAGTATTTTAATGCTTTGTTATGTCACAGCACTAATCCACCAGTATTTTAATGCTTTGTTATGTCACAGCACTAATACACCAGGATTTTAATGCATCGTTATGTCACAGCACTAATACACAAGTATTTTAATGCTTTGTTATGTCACAGCACTAATACAGCAGTATTTTAATGCTTTGCTATGTCACAGCACTAATACACCAGTATTTTAATGCTTTGTAATGTCACAGCACTAATACTCCAGTATTTTAATGCATCGTTATGTCACAGCACTAAAACACCAGTATTTTAATGCATCGTTATGTCACAGCACTAATACACCAGTCTTTTAATGCTTTGTTATGTCACAGCACTAATACACCAGGATTTTAATGCATCGTTATGTCACAGCACTAATACACCAGTCTTTTAATGCTTTGTTATGTCACAGCACTAATACACCAGGATTTTAATGCATCGTTATGTCACAGCACTAATACACCAGTCTTTTAATGCTTTGTTATGTCACAGCACTAATACACCAGAATTTTAATGCTTTGTTATGTCACAGCACTAATACAGCAGTATTTTAATGCTTTGCTATGTCACAGCACTAATACACCAGTATTTTAATTCTTTGTTATGTCACAGCACTAATACACCAGTATTTTACTGCTTTATTATGTCACAGCACTAATACACCAGTATTTTAATGCTTTGTTATGGGCTCCAGGAAAAGCTGTTCCCTCTTTAACAGAAACTAATGCAAGCAGCCAACAACACCACAGGGCTAAAAGAACTATAACACATGATATCTATCTGAAAAGTACAGCATAGCTTATACAAGTGTTGCAAACAAAGGCATTTCTGTGGTGCTTAACACTTAAACAGCCATAACCATCAGAATGGATGTAAAAGGCATTAGTTTGGTAGACGTACCAGAAAAGGTACCTGATCATTTAAGTAAAAGAGGAAAAGCTCTTTAGAGAGTTCCCTGGCAATTTATGACTGCCACAAATTCTGTGTTGTTGAGAAGAGCTGAACAATTTATGGCCCGAAGGATTTCCACTTGAAGAGAAGCGCACATGGTGATATGTGGATCGTTAGTTGTGGGAATGTGGGCTGGAATTGTAGACAGCTCAGGCCTCTGTCCCAGACTCAATCAATCCCCTCTAAGTAGCCGGGCAACTGTGCAGTATTTGGCTGCTTTATCCTTTACACTCTACCACAAAGGTGCCAAGTCTAGTTTGTTTACAATTCTTGTTTATCTTCACTCCAATATTTTCCATAATCCAATAATTGTAGGTTCTATTTGACGTTTAAGTAGGAATCTAACAATTTCTGTTGTTTTTATTTTGTGTTTTTTTATTGGTAGAAATTTCACATGCTACTATTAATTATCTAGAGAATGGAAGTTGCTGATACTGGGAGGCGAAGCTATCCACAGCAGGCTACTGTAATCAGCTCCACATGTCTGGCTACAGACCTACACATTATCAAACAAGCACCCACTTCAAGTTTTCAAGAGATTTTCCCAGATAGGGAAACTTCAGGTTTTATTTACCTCAGTGACCCCTGCTTACAAACACACTACAAGGTTTTTTCCCTGCAATATTATAAGGATCAACACTTCAGCTGCAATCAGATAAACTTAGATTTTTTTTCTACAGATAGATTCTTATCATTGAAGTGGCTCTTTTTATTTCATCTTCTGTTCATAGTTTTATCTTGAATGTAGGAAAATTCTGTTATCTTGTAGGTTTTCCCCTCACGTGATGTTTACCAATGTTAGAGACCTCCTCACACACGATATCTGACATCACCGCTCTATACCATGGTTACCATAGATTGTTGACGGTGAAGACTAGCATCATGGCCAATACATTACAGTACCATAGGTTTGTAAGTGATGAATAGGAGGATATACACTCCAGCACCACAAACTGGTGTATAATATAAGTAAGTGGCTGGGTGAATGTGAAGATACATTCCAGTACCACACATATCTATAACTGTTGTGTTGGGAGGGGATAGTCTGTAGCCAGTTTATACAGACGCTACACATATCTATAACAGTTGAGTTGGGAGGGGATAGTCTGTAGCCGGTTTATACAGACTCTACACATATCTATAACAGTTGTGTGATGGTAGGTTAAGTTGCGCTATAGCAGCAGATGTGCTCAACTGATCACACACTTATCATTATTGCCCCATAAAATACATAAAACCTCCAGGTGACAAGACAGAAATCCAGGCATACTGACTCATCAAAAGTTACAGCCGACCTCTCTTTACAAGTCAATTCTATCGCATTATTTCTATATATAGAACAACTTTGTATCTTTGAGAAAGGAATCAATCATTACGGCATTTAGGTAAATATTTATTTTAAAATTTGTTTTTGAAAAGAATGACAGAGATATCTTGTTTACAATGAAATGCACTGTGTAGTTGTCATGGCTTTGTTGACCTCACCTTCTGAAGGCGTAGAACCTGCAGAATATGTTTGGAAGTTTTTTGCTGCGTTGGGTTGGTGTCATCTTACATTCACGACACTTCATGAGTTTGGGGGTGACCTCACTACAAGAACCATCCTGCAGAAAAGGCTGACATGTCCTCTTCAGTGTGGCAACAGTTGCCTTCACCAGGGGCTTATTGAACGAGGAACCTGTCAGGACAAAAGTGTTAAGATTTAATGTAACTCAAAACTTAAATAAATTCATAAAGAAATAGGCAAAACATAACTTCAAAAAGCTAATTTCTTAAAGGAAGCAGTTAAATTGTTAACACTTTGTCAAAACAATATTTTTTTATGAAATAACATGAGCTCAATACCATGTTATGTGTGAATTTCGTTGTGGGATACCAATGCCTACCATTGTTCTTAGCGATGAAGTCTACTTCTTTGGGTGGGATGATGCTGTTGCATCCCCTATTACTTTCTCTTTCCCATTCCAGCTCCATCTCCCTCATTTCAATGTCTCGGGCCTCCTGCTCTTTCTCTCTTTCCCTGTCTCTTTCTTTTTCTCTTTCCTTTTCCCTGTCTCTGTCCCTGCTTCTGTCTCTCTGCCTATCTTTTTCTTTGTCTTTTTCACTTTCCCGATCTCTTTCCCTTTCTCTTTCCCGATCTCTTTCCCGTTCTCTTTCCCGATCTCTTTCCCTTTCTCTTTCCCGTTCTCGTTCCCTTTCTCTTTCCTTTTCACGTTCCTTTTCCCTCTGTCTTTCCTTTTTGTGCTTCTTCTTCTCCTTGCTGCTGATACTACTGATACTGCTGGATGAAGAAGATAGAGAGGATGACGGTGGTGCTTCCATGGGTTTGGAAATATCCATCGGCTTGGGTCCATCATTAGCTTCGCTGTTGGAGGCCTGCTGGCTGTCTGAGGAGGCATAGGAGGCATGTTTGGTCTCCTTTTTCTCCTTCTTAATGGGTGGGGCCGCCGAGGTGGGGACGGGAGGACTGGTGGGGGGGATACCGCTGCCATTGGTTACTTCAGGCTCTAACTTCAATTCCAACTTGTTCTCCGACTTGGGTTCCAGCTTCAGCTTCTTCACTACACTCCCATTGCTACGCTCATCCTCACTGGACTCTTTACTCTGCAAAAGTATAAAATCAAACCAATGAACATTATTTTCTACAACGTACAATCATAAATCATTAAAAAAAATGTAAAATCACGAAGGAAACTGGCATATAATCATAACAATGAGATTAGAATTAGAGAATGAACTTTTTAATCAACATTTTAACATTTAAGCAAGCTGGTTTTGAAATCAACCGAGATCTCGACCATGATTTTTCTATCTCTGAAATGCTGTAATCTCAGTATTAGATTCTAACCTCATTGGTGAAACATGAAGCTCCATTTCAAAGCCATTATGCAAATCATCTTAAAAATCATTTCCAGCAACTTTCATGCATGCACTAAATCCATTAGCTGAATCTATACATCACTCCACCATTTAAACAACATTTTGACATGAGAGATGGGCAAAGCAAAGTTCTATGACAAGATGCTTTCTGGATAAAAAGCTTTGAGATTTGTGAGATTTACATCTCAGAATTACAAAGCTTCAACTTCAAAGTGGGTATAAACTGATTTAGTGATTACACAACATGAGAGGACTGGAACAACCAGTAAGTCAGAGGAAACCCTACATCAACAACCAAACCAGCAACATCCTGGCCGAGTGTTCTGGTAAAACCCCCACACAACAACACAGTGACAGTAGACCTACATAATGCATTGTCTGATAGTTTTGTACAAGGGTTCAAAGCCCAGTGCTTTGTCCTGTGTTGGCATTGCAGCCTACCAACACAATGGCCTGCCCTACACATTGGGAGACAGGCTGTCAAGGTAAGCAGGAGCGACTGGTCGATGGCAAATGTGACCAAGTAGTTGGAGCATATTACACCATCAGGGTAATGCCACAGAACACTGCCAAATCAATGAGGCTTTTATTTTCTTTACTGTGGAGTGTGTGCTTAGTGAGCGATAAAAAGGGACAACATTCCTTGGTGGCACAGAGCTCTGTCTACCAGGTATTGATTGTCCACATCGACATCACACTCTGGCTCCTGTGTAGACTATCACCTACCACCTCCTACTTCCAACAAACAAATTGGTCTGTCTTCTTATCACTGAAATCATTTCAGAGATATCTCTCAACACTACAATACACATTAGGTCATGATAGAAAGCCATTTAAACCTTGAGATACAGCTTACTCTGTTGACTGTATCCCCCGACATATAACCAGGCAACACAGTATGAATAACCTCTAGATCTTTGTCCTGTACAGAGGTCAGACCTTACTAGGATGCCATTGATTTCCTGCTACAATGTTCTCTACCAACACAACCGGCTTACAACCCTGCTGGTCTACACTACCTGTGGCCCAGTGTAGGCCCAAAACATCTCCGAGATCCTTGTTGCCATCTCAAGTGTGCCAAGAGAGTAAGCCACTATCCTACAAAGTCCTTATGTCATTCCTGCAGCTAGACAGATCATATCTGGGCCTCCACCAGTAAATCAGCCTATTGATTTTCCCTACCAGAAATTCTCCAACTAAACCCAATTTAGAGCCAGGCCCATTAAAATGCCTGCCAGAGTATTGATAACTTTGTCTGACAGGCAATACTCCACTCACTTTACATCCCATTCCTTAGCACACTTTAAACTATGTATTTTCTCCCAAAAACGTTTCTAAATGAATCAAGCTGATTAAATATCTAGGTTAACTGTTTCTATATACTGCAAGATAACCAATTAAACCACGCTACACAAACCCAAGATCTGCAGAAATAGCTATGTGCATGAGAGATTACATACAAGTCTTAGTTAAAATTCAATTTAACAATGTGACTGTTGTAGATCACTTACTAATATAACCAGACCTGTTTTAGGATCTAACTGTCCTAATTGTGCCATAAAAAGTTTGTTTTTCTTAATTCAGCTGACCTATCTCTATCCATGGGTAAGACTGTCAGCACATGGACAGATTTGTTGAGTCAGTTGAACAAAACACAATTACATCTGGGACTTGTTTTGGTATGTGTTTTACTAAACAAAGTTAGCATTAATCAATGTCATTACTGGAGGCTTAAGTAAACAGAAGATAGATGGATTAGTTTAGTAGCATTTCAGGGTCAGTTAGAGGTCACCTTCAAAGGATGAGGTATAAACATAAGTACACTCCATTGTGGGAGACCCACAGCTGGGCCATCAAACCTACGGTTTCTAAGCTGCTACAATGGAATCATCATTGCGTTGACCTGGAACACAGCAAAACACATGGCAGGGGGTGAAGGTTAATGTGGGGGCTGTTTAGCTATCTGGCAAGTGTGAATCTGATGGGAGCTCCATTGTCAACCAACCAATCAACACCAGGGAATCAATCGTCTCCCACACATGAAGTGTCAATATTTATGTATCCTTAATGAAACTTGCTACAAAGCTTACAGCCCCTACAACAGGAATCTATTTTTCAGATTCCCTCTTGTAACCCCACGAACCTCAAAACAAGAATCTGTTTCTTACATAGCCTCTCAGAACCACACAACAGAAGGGTTGCTTCCTGATATACCTTACAGGGACCAACAACTCCCAATAACCAGCCCACTAATCCCTGCTCACTCATCAGTGAGATAAAACTAATTCTGTAATCCAGCACCAATCTGTCTGTGTTTGAAGGAGCAGGAAGCTAGCAGCCCTGGAGATGATATCATACTTGTATATTAGTGGGTAACTATGGTGGGGGTGGGGGATACAGGAAGTCTTGTGGGGTATACATCTTGTTTATAACATGTACATCGAGGAAGGAGAGGGCTGTAGTAGTGATAAACATGTGTATCTGGGCCGCTCCCCTAGCTATCTGTATATACAGCTCACTGCTCCCCCATACCAGTAATCACAACACCATCGTCATCATGGTCACATAGTCAGATAGCATTACCAAACCATTAGCAATCGATATCAATTATATCTCCATTCAGCACTGCTTACGACTTCTTGGTAGAAATGAATTAACATTTTACAGCACATTTATTGGGGCAGATAAACATGGGATTTTTAATACATCCTCTACGGGCAATATCTACATAACAATACCAGCTGGTCCTCCAATAACTACAAGCTGTCACTAGATATATGATCCCTAGTAATGTTTACTACACAGTATGTCGGGCAAACTCATTTCTATGAAGTGCCCTATCTACTTCCATTCAAAGCCCCAGACAGGTAGAAGATTGACTAACCACAAACTTCCGGCTAGGTGAACAAGGCTGTGTGTGTGTGCTACACCCACGTCACATGGTGTACGCCACATCACGCCACAACTCGGGGTCACCTCCATCAAAACCTGACAGGGACAAACAGCAATTAAGGTATAAGCCAGCGTTGCTATGGATAATCATTAATGTTAATAAGACAAAATCACTGGAAAAACCTTGGTACACTTTGAAGTTTGGTGGTCATGATGTTTTGGTGAGTCAGCTCAGGGGTATTCAGTGCTTTGTTCTGTGGAACAGATCAAGGGTTGAGAAGTGAAGGGTGCACATTACCATTGGATCCAACACGCTGGGGATTTACAAAGCTGACCCAGCTTTTACAGGGCAAGTAGTCTGTACTAGGTGACCGACCACCACTGTCATTAAACACCCAAAAACCTGTAACTCTGCGGTTATATAGCAACAATTACGAGGGCTATTGAGAGCATGCACCGGTGCAACTTCAATGTGCAATATCAAGGACCATATCAACTAGGAAAACCTGGCCCTAACAGCAAAACAACCTATAAATAAACTGTAACAATAGGATAATAAAACTACCAATCTCAAATGTTTAGCATTACATTCATCACACAAACCAACTACAACTTAAAATATGTACATATACACAGGTGGTTCATTTCATTTGGAATGCAAATCTGAATTAATAACAAAGTCAAAACAATATCTATAGGCAGTGTATGTTTCTACCATTCAACAAAATATTAGCTAACACGGCATATTAGTTAGCCTTTGGTCACAATCAGCATTACTTTTATTAACTTTCACAATACAGCCCCACCATCTTCCAACAATATTGCACTATGAAATAACCTTGATACCTATAACTTTATTGGCATCAACCTAATAAATAGAAGATCTGTCATTAAATTACATCCCCCCTACCTCCCTCTTTCAACAGGATACCCTAGGACCCTGTGGGGGAACTGATCTGGTGATTTGTTGGGAGGCAGACTAGACTCCCTAATCAGTTCAGTCTATGCTGTTTGCACACCATGCATGAGGAACAGAACTTGATGTTGCACTCGACCTTTACTAGGGGTCACAGATCAATGGGGGAAGGATGTCATGCATGTAAATCTGCTCAACATGCTAAAGCAGGTACAGACATTCTCAAGGTTACCCCCTTCCATCTCACATTCCCCTGTAATGTCAGTCCATTTCTCAATAACAGTACTCGAGAAAAGAAGGAGTTTATGTCAGTACATGTGGATTTGTTTTTCTGCAAACAGACCAACACCCCCTTCCCCATACCTCCTCAAAACAAGTCACCCACGCTCTCACAAACTTCAATGGTGGTCTATAAACAGTGATGATTAGTTCCACACCGCCAATATAAAGTCTACTTGTCAACTGTAGACAAGTAATTTGCTGGAATACTCTCTCAGTCAGCTGAACTTCAAAGCCTACCATTGCACACAGCACAGCAGATGAGGTCTAGTGATAAAACAAGCACTTAATTAAATTGCATGGGGCAGTACAATAAATCCACCATGTGTAATATCAGTGAAAGCAGTCTGGGAGAGAGATAGTATCTCCCATCAATGCCTCTAACATTCTATTACATAATAATACAGTACACTGAGGCTACAGCCAGCCCACACAAGTTTGTCTAACCCTCGCCTACCCTACTACAGACACAGATAAACTCCTCTGGGACCCTCATACAGCCTTCTACAGATATAGCACAGTATAGACTCCCCAGGGACCCTCGCCCACCCTACTACAAACACAGGATAGACACCCCAGGGACCCTCGCCCACCCTACTACAGATATAACACAGTATAGACACCCCAGGGACCCTCTTACAGCCTTCTACAGATATAGCACAGTATAGACTCCCCATGGACCCTCGCCCACCCTACTACAGACACAGATAAACTCCTCTGGGACCCTCATACAGCCTTCTACATATACAGCACAGTATAGACTCCCCAGGGACCCTCGCCCACCCTACTACAGATATAACACAGTATAGACTCCCCAGGGACCCTCGCCCACCCTACTACAGACACAGGATAGACTCCCCTGGGAGCCTCGCCCACCCTACTACAGACACAGTATAGACTCCCCTTGAACCCTCTTACAGCCTTCTACAGATATAGCACAGTATAGACTCCCCATGGACCCTCGCCCACCCTACTCCAGAAAAAACACAGTATAGACACCCCAGGGACCCTCGCCCACCCTATTCCAGATATAACACAGTATAGACACCCCAGGGCCCCTCCCCCCCCCTACTACAAATATAACACAGTATAGATTCTCCCTGGTACCCTCGTCCACCCTACTATAGATATAACACAGTATAGACACCCCAGGGACCCTCGCCCACCCTATTACAGATATAACACAGTATAGACACCCCAGGGACCCTCGCCCGCCCTTCTACAGATATAGCACAGTATAGACTCCCCATGGACCCTCGCCCACCCTACTACAGATATAACAGTATAGACTCCCCAGGGACCCTCACCCACCCTATTATAGATATAACACAGTATAGACGCCCCAGGGACCCTCGCCCACCCTACTATAGAGATAACACTGTATAGACACCCCAGGGACACTCGCCCACCCTACTACAGATATAACAGAGTATAGACACCCCAGGGACCCTCACCCACCCTATTATAGATATAACACAGTATAGACTCCCCAGGGACCCTCGCCCACCCTACTATAGATATAACACTGTATAGACACCCCAGGGACCCTCGCCCACCCTACTACAGATATAACACAGTATAGACTCCCCAGGGACCCTCGCCCACCCTACTACAGATAAAACACAGTATAGACACCCCAGGGACCCTCACCCCCCCTATTATAGATATAACACAGTATAGACACCCCAGGGACCCTCACCCACCCTATTACAGATATAACACAGTATAGACAGTGTCATTTATGTAGGTTTGGAGGCTTTCTATACATTAGCCACACCAACACGCTCACCACATTTCTATAACATAGTACAGGAAACACATTGTCATAGTAAGATTGCAGTCCAGTTTTATCATGGGAGAGTATTTTTTATATCTCCTAGGACCACCAATGCTGGTCCCATATAAATACTACCTTCCAACATTTCATTTTGAGAACTCCAGTAGAGGCAAGCATAACTCCCACACAACATCCAAGAACCACAACATCCAAGGACAATGTGGACCCCTAGTCTGGTAGAAATCCTCTACCAGCTTGGTGACAGTCTGCCGAGCTGTGCTCACACATTCACACCACTAATCCTGTCTATACATACAAGCAGTGGTTACCTTAGCACTATCTTTGCTCTCCTTATTTTTCTTGCTCTTCTTTTTGCTGGCGGTGACTGGGGTGGGGTTGGTGTTAGGGCTAGGATTTGGGTTAGGGATGCTCTCTACCATAGCCTCGCTTTCTTGTTGTTCCTGTCGCTGCTTTTTATTGGTGCTACTTCGCTTTTTTTGTCGCTTTTTTCCTGGAACTTCCGGGTTCTGTAAATATAAAGAACCAAATAAATCATACAAAAAACTTTTTAAAGAATTGATGAACATGAAGCATGGCTCTCGAGTCTGGAATGCAGGTGTCTGAAAGGTGAGGAAAAGAGTTTTTATTTTAATGTTTTACAAACAATTGATGAACATGCATGTACACCAGGTAGGTGTATCCATGCTTTTATGAGGGTTTATAACTGTAGCTATATATAGGTATCTAAGCTTATGTATATAGAATTTGTTATTGTTCGGGTGTTAAAGAGATTTGAATTACTAATGTGATATTATTACTATAATATGACAGAATGAATCTTTGATGTTTTAACTTATTCAGTACTTCAAATGTGTCCTTATGTTCAATAAATCTCTTCCTTTTTAAAACTGATGCATATTTGGGACAAGTGAACTGTATATAATGTAAAATTTCAGCAGAGCAAACATCACAGAGCAACAGCTGACAGCATTCAATGTCACAACACTGACCAAATCAGGAGTCATTATTTCCAAACTGTCAGGAAACAGCTGCTGGCGTAGGCCCATCAACCATTATGCATGAGAGCAACCAGGTCAGATTTTATATACTGCTACACAGGAAACAGTAAATATCATCTATCAGAAAAAAGGGGTGGGAAACAGCTGTGGGTTTCACTAAACATGGCCAAGTTGATATTGATGGCATGTGGAGGTGGTTTTTATACGACTAAAATTACATCACACTGTTAGCTGAGGGGTAGAGTGTAATCATGACTGATACAATGGGTACAGTAACAACGACTGATACAATGGGTATAGTAACAACGACCGATACAATGGGTACAGTAACAACGACTGATACAATGGGTACAATAACACACACTGATACAATGGGTACAGTAACCACCACTGATACAATGGGTACAGTAACAACCACTGACACAATGGGTACAGTAACAACGACTGATACAATGGGTACAGTAACAACGACTGATACAATGGGTACAGTGACAACGACTGATACAATGGGTACAGTAACCATGACTGATACAATGGGTACAGTAACAACCACTGATACAATGGGTACAGTAACAACGACTGATACAATGGATACAGTAACCACCACTGATACAATGGGTACAGTGACAACGACTGATACAATGGGTACAGTAACAACGACTGATACAATGGGAACAGTAACAACCACTGATACAAAGGGTACAGTAACAACAACTGATACAATGGGGACAGGAACAACCACTGATACAATGGGTACAGCAACAACGACTGATACAATGAGTTCAGTAACAACCACTGATACAAAGGGTACAGTAACAACAACTGAGACAATGGGTACAGTAACAAAGACTGATACAATGGGTACAGCAACAACGACTGATACAATGGATACATTAACCACCACTGATACAATGGGTAACAACGACTGATACAATTGGTACAGCGACAACGACTGATACAATGGATACAGTAACAACCACTGATGCAATGGGTACAGTAACAACGACCGATACAATGGGTTCAGTGGTTAACATGTCAAGTAATCTGGTGTCCACATGGAGGGTATAAGGAGTGTCAACAAGTGGTGCCCAAGAAAATGTCTGCAAGACATGGATTCCTGCTAGCCAATTAAGTAGGTTGAGTGATGATAATGAATCTGCTGACAAAATAGAAATAATTGACCTATAAATAGCCTCAGAGACTTTGGCCTTGACCTTGGGACATGAAGTACCATTTCATCCAAGGCATTCCCATACTTGACCTTTGTACAAACTTTGATGAAAATGTGTTAAGAAATGAATGTCAATGAATCTAAGCAGGATGGTTAATATGTGGGTAGATATCCCCCCAACTTGTATGGGGAGGGGGGATGATAAAAATTGTGAGATTTGAGATGATGGTGTTAGGGACTTCAACATATGTATGAGGAATTCCAACATGTACGGGTGTTTTGGGAGCGTCAATGTGTTGGTTGTAAATATATCAGCCATTACTGTAAACAAGCGAGATGTTAACATGATGGATGTAAACTAAGGGTTCAAATGTACAGGAGGAAAACTATTGGGTGTAAATAGGCTGGGTGTATTGGTCATAAACCAGACATTTTTCTTTTTTATGTGGAATGTTGTTTCCCCTTTATTTTGACTGTGGACAAGAAAGATGTCTACTGTACAAACTGCATTTGATAAAAAGTAAGCACATGAGTCAATCACGCAAACTAAACAGCAGGGTATTACTGAATGGATTTCTGTTTCCTGCACTTGCCCCGAAACACTGGCATTTTAGTGATGCCCACCATTCTCTACAGAAACATGGCTGACCTTACAATCATGTAAGGTTTGATATGCCCTCCTAGTTGCTATAGAAACATGGCTGACCTGACAATCATGTGAGGTCAGATATGCCCTCCTAGCTGCTACAGAAACATGGCTGACCTGACAATCATGTGAGGTTAGATATGCCCTCCTAGCTGCTTCAGAACAGTTCTTTGTGTCTGAGAATGACTTAGGCCTGAAATTTTATGCAAGACTCAAGTTCAGACAATATCATCTCTGATGCTTTAATAGAAATTTGTGACAAAAAGGTAACAAGGATGTGCTTTATCACCTAAAATAAATGATATTTTTTTTGTGAATGCTATCCTGTGTACAAGTAGAAACATACATTACTAAGACTGCAGTAAGTGTGGCAAGGTGGCAGAGCGCGTTTGTCGGGCTGTCAGTATGTAGTGGGCTAAGATAGAGTGTAATGAGCCTGTAACGCTGACTATTGATGTCTATCACACACACACACATGTGGAAAGTATAGGAGTGACCATTAGTCATCCTTCCCCATACAAACATACCTAGGTCACATGATATAAACTGTGTTACACTTTACACAACACTGTTAACCCTTCCCCATACAAACATACCTAGGTCACCTTATAAACCGTGTTACACTTTACACAACACTGTTAATCTTAACCAAGAAGAGTTACATAAATATACAACATGCCATCTTCATTTACAATATACACTGTAATGTCTCAACTACCCTATGATCACATCATTCGGCCGGTTTACAGGGGGTTTCAAATTATAGAGTGTCTATCTGAACCATATTTATTAAGGTCAGTTTAGACAAGAATCCAGTTTAGACAGCCTGATTTAGATACAGTATAAAGTTAATACTTGTGTTTGAACTGGTATCTGATGTACAATCCTTTTAGCACTCCCCAATTTGTGTTTCTGCAATCTGAAAATATCTCTATTTCTACAAGTGCCTGGCACTATTATTTCTCTTTCATAAAACTTTCAGATGATTTCATTATGTTTTTAAAAGCTATCATCTCAATCTATAGGCCTTAAGTGGAATGTCACTATCTTACAATCGTGTCCTGTAGTTCCTCTTTCAATAAAATATTAATATTTTCAGGAGGCCTCCATACCACACCGACAGATCTATAATACCACAGACCTGACTATATTCACTATACAATAAGTAAACACACACACTACCACAGACCTGTATGGTCACTATACAATCAGTAACACACACTACCACAGACCTGTATAGTCACTATACAATCAGTAACACACACTACCACAGACCTGTATAGTCACTATACAATCAGTAACACACACTACCACAGACCTGTATAGTCACTATACAATCAGTAACACACACTACCACAGACCTGTATAGTCACTATACAATCAGTAACACACACTACCACAGACCTGTATAGTCACTATACAATCAGTAACACACACTACCACAGACCTGTATAGTCACTATACAATCAGTAACACACACTACCACAGACCTGTATAGTCACTATACAATCAGTAACACACACTACCACAGACCTGTATAGTCACTATACAATCAGTAACACACACTACCACAGACCTGTATAGTCACTATACAATCAGTAACACACACTACCACAGACCTGTATAGTCACTATACAATCAGTAACACACACTACCACAGACCTGTATAGTCACTATACAATCAGTAACACACACTACCACAGACCTGTATAGTCACTATACAATCAGTAACACACACTACCACAGACCTGTATAGTCACTATACAATCAGTAACACACACTACCACAGACCTGTATAGTCACTATACAATCAGTAACACACACTACCACAGACCTGTATAGTCACTATACAATCAGTAACACACACTACCACAGACCTGTATAGTCACTATACAATCAGTAACACACACTACCACAGACCTGTATAGTCACTATACAATCAGTAACACACACTACCACAGACCTGTATAGTCACTATACAATCAGTAACACACACTACCACAGACCTGTATAGTCACTATACAATCAGTAACACACACTACCACAGACCTGTATAGTCACTATACAATCAGTAACACACACTACCACAGACCTGTATAGTCACTATACAATCAGTAACACACACTACCACAGACCTGTATAGTCACTATACAATCAGTAACACACACTACCACAGACCTGTATAGTCACTATACAATCAGTAACACACACTACCACAGACCTGTATAGTCACTATACAATCAGTAACACACACTACCACAGACCTGTATAGTCACTATACAATCAGTAACACACACTACCACAGACCTGTATAGTCACTATACAATCAGTAACACACACTACCACAGACCTGTATAGTCACTATACAATCAGTAACACACACTACCACAGACCTGTATAGTCACTATACAATCAGTAACACACACTACCACAGACCTGTATAGTCACTATACAATCAGTAACACACACTACCACAGACCTGTATAGTCACTATACAATCAGTAACACACACTACCACAGACCTGTATAGTCACTATACAATCAGTAACACACACTACCACAGACCTGTATAGTCACTATACAATCAGTAACACACACTACCACAGACCTGTATAGTCACTATACAATCAGTAACACACACTACCACAGACCTGTATAGTCACTATACAATCAGTAACACACACTACCACAGACCTGTATAGTCACTATACAATCAGTAACACACACTACCACAGACCTGTATAGTCACTATACAATCAGTAACACACACTACCACAGACCTGTATAGTCACTATACAATCAGTAACACACACTACCACAGACCTGTATAGTCACTATACAATCAGTAACACACACTACCACAGACCTGTATAGTCACTATACAATCAGTAACACACACTACCACAGACCTGTATAGTCACTATACAATCAGTAACACACACTACCACAGACCTGTATAGTCACTATACAATCAGTAACACACACTACCACAGACCTGTATAGTCACTATACAATCAGTAACACACACTACCACAGACCTGTATAGTCACTATACAATCAGTAACACACACTACCACAGACCTGTATAGTCACTATACAATCAGTAACACACACTACCACAGACCTGTATAGTCACTATACAATCAGAAACACACACTACCACAGACCTGTATAGTCACTATACAATCAGTAACACACAATACCACAGACCTGACTACAGTCACTATACAATCAGTAAACACACACACTACCACAGACCTGTATAGTCACTATGCAATCAGTAAACACACACAATACCACAGACCTGTATAGTCACTATGCAATCAGTAAACACACACAATACCACAGACCTGACTACAGTCACTATACAATCAGTAACACACACTACCACAGACCTGTATAGTCACTATACAATCAGTAAACACACACACTACCACAGACCTGACTATAGTCACTATACAATCAGTAAACACACACAATACCACAGACCTGACTATAGTCACTATGCAATCAGTAAACACACAAACTACCACAGACCTGACTATAGTCACTATACAATCAAACTACCACAGACCTGACTATATAACGTACAACAAATATGGATCACATCAGAATCTAATTTACTGAAGGCACTAAAAAAATCTTTGGTACAAAATTTCTTAGACTGAGTTTCTGTTATAGTTTGACCTACATTTTACAGAGAATGCTTTAAACATGTTGCTTAGATGTGTAATCAAAGTTTCTAATTTTGACCCTGTGTCTCTTTATCAACATTTTGTGTTTTGGAGGAGGTTGTCCTAGAGGTCAACACCACTGAAGGGTGACTTCTAACACAATCAGATGATGCTGCCAACCTGTTATCTCACAGCTTTGGCAGGCAACACACAGGTGTAAACAGACATGCTGAATCATTTCAAAAACACACTAGTATCTGGATTCTAAATCATAACCATGTATATGTAGACTGAAAACACAAATAACTTGTGAATTTCTGATGAGAAGTGATGATGTTATTCTTACTTTCCTGTACTGGCACAGGACCAAGAGGATAATCATGCAAACGTCTGTGAGCATGTAACACTCACACTTGTCTGGCCTATCCTTTACTACTGTTACAGAGGCTTCTTCCTCAAATCACACACAGCCTCATGCCAACTGATAAACATCTATATATAACATCCACAAACAGATCTCTCCCTAGGCACCGAACCCTGGGTACTTCTGTAGTGCCAAATCACCTCACTGGGGAGACTGTTTCGCGTGTTAACTGTAATTCCATAAACACCTATGCCAACAGTAATACCAGAAACTACTTGAAGTATTCATATAGCATGTCTTCCACATACCAGTCCCTAGATATCACACACAGGACATCCACCACCACACTAACCATAACACAAGACAGTTAAAGTACAACACAAACCAATATATAAGTACACTGAAACTTTGTGTATCCCAACACAAATAAACTAGGATGTAACACTGAAACTTTGTGTATCCCAACACAAATAAACTATGATGTAACACTTAACCATACCGCACAGCTTTACTGTATGAAGGGTCTGGAAAAGGGGTTTTCTCAATAACTGTAACCTAATGATTGATGAGGGGAAACTTGTATTTCATAGCCATATATTCATAAATATTGCAAAGATGTTTAAATTCATACCCAGCCCATCAATTAATGTAAAAGATGAATGTCTCCAAAAATAAATCAATTTAGCCAGTCATCCCTTGTATACCTGGGTAATTACCCAGCATTCCAACAGACCCATTTAAAATCTAAAGCTGTTGACAACGTAGACTGGGAAATGTGATGCATGGTTAAGTCCATGAATAATTCTCTATCACCTAAAATAACAGCTATAAATTACACAATTATCAAACCTCTAACCTCGTTTATCATGGACGTCTATTCTTTGATCTAATGTGTAGACAATGGATAGGCCTACTACATGCCAATCTGAGGATGATGTCATATTTGTCTGATGTTGAATCGAAAAGATGAAAGAACAAGACAAAAATGTTAGAAGACACCGTAATAAAAACACAAGGATGATGAATAATTACATCATTATATTGTTCTGAAGACTACAAATGTAAGTGTAACTAAATAGAGGTGCACACTTGTCAGATGACGTAATATAAATAGGTGATGTTATAGATGACAGCTGCTTTCCTCGTCCCTATACAGGTGAACACAGGTTTAGGATTAAACATCCCAGTACACATGTCATTTATATATAATCCCATGCAAACAATGTCACAAAATGCACGAGCATGATGTACAGGGGCAACACATGTGATTAACAGGACAAAGATGGCCACCGTGAGGAAATGTACATGTTGATCTCGGCATTCATTTAACCTATCTATCTCACAACAGCTTTCAGCATGTCATTATTCTTAAACTTTCACCTTCATGATCAGGAACACTAAATTTTAAATATTCCATAACCCTTTTTCATTTCTCATGATGGCCATAAACATGTTAAATCTCAAAAGCTAAAATAACAAAATGAATCAACACTTAAAATGAAAGACATGAACAAATAGCGCTAATGTTAGAAATGGCATGAAGACAAATAATGTTATAATTTACGCCATACTTCAGTATTGATGCAATATAAAATGTAAATCAATGCATTTCTTACAGATGTCAAGATAAAACAAGTGACAAACAAGGCCCAATGCTGGTTATGAAGTACAAGGTTTACAACAAGGCCCAAGGCTGGTTATGAAGTACATGGTTTACAACAAGGCCCAATGCTGGTTATATAGGACATGTTTTACAACCAACTTACCTGAGCAGATTCTGTTTCTGATGCAGATGTGGTGGACTCATCGTTACTGATAGAGTGATCCTTGAGGTTACCGTTGATTCTAAGAGCACTGATTGGGGAACGGCTACCTCCCTCCTTACTGGGCGAGATGTAAGAACAATTCACATAACAATTCCGCACAATTTCTGCCTTTTGCTCACGACTATCCCCATGAGGAACTGGAGAGTTTTTTAACTCCTTGTCTTCATCAGAGTGGCGTTGCAACCATGCCTTTTTCAATTTGGGTGCATTGCCGGACTTATGTGGGGATGTACTGTCTGATTTGACATGGGGAGGGGGACTAGGAGCACTGAGGGTGTCACTGTCAGTGTCAATCTGACCATTGGCCACACGATTGATGGTCTCCATCAGAGCTGTGTGACTACTTATACTGCTGCTGCTGCTGCTCAGTGTCTGAGAATGTGAGTCGTCAAGACAACTACTGAGCTGGAGGGGGTCACTTTTCCTGCGTTGGTTTTGGGATTTGGGTTGAGACTGAGGCTGGGGCTGAGACTGAGGCTGGGGCTGGGACTGGGGCTGGGGCTGGGGCTGGGGGGAGTGATGCAACACAGGCTGAGGGGGCGGGGTCTGTCCCACTTGAGCAGGAGGAGGTGGGGGACTTTTCCCGATTGGGTGCCATGATTGTTGTTGTTGTTGCTGTTTGGTCTCTGTGGTTGTTGTTGTTGTTGTTGTTGTTGAATGTAGTTTACTATTATTACTGCTACCACTGTTACTTGACTTGCTTGGCTTGTTCAAGTCCTGGTCTTGAAGAAATGCATTCTGTACAGCATTTTCCACAAAAGATTTAAAACTATCCATAAATCCTGAAGCAGTTTGAGAGCCTGCCGCTAAAGAGGATGGAGATGACATAAATGATGACGTAGATAAAGTTGACGACGAAAATGACGAAGATGGAGATGAAATTGTGTTCATTGCTGATTTAGTTGTCATGGTGACATTGGAGAGAGCACTAGACACAGTTGTACATGTTGTACTACTCGTAGTTGTATATGGTGAGTGATTGGTCAATATCTGTGGAGTTGTCACTGGCACATTAAGTGCTGAATTGGCTACATTCTCTGCCTTCTGCCTTTTGCGTTGTGGTCCGTCTTTGATGACCTTGCGCTTTACTCCCTGTTGACCACCCGTAGAAGAACTACTGGACTGGGAGGTGGGTGTTGGAATGCTTGCTGATGAGTTACCTTTCTGTTGGTCACTGTGGGTTGATGGCATTGACTTGACAGTGCTTTGCGAGTAGATTGGGTTTGGCACCAGGCCTTGCTGAATGAGACTGTAACTATACGCGAGTGACCGGCCAGGGAGGGACACAGGTGGCTGTGCTATTGCTGCGGACATGTAATGACTGTTGCTACTGGGTGCTGATGATCCACCGGATGATGTCGACGACACTGCACCTTTGCCCCGATGATAATCGACCGGCTGACCTAACATGGCCGATGCGAGCTGCTGGTGGTTCAAGCCCTGGCTGAGTGGGCTATGAGAGTTGGATGTGATATGTTTATTTTCCACTTTGAGAGAACTGAGCGATACATGTGATCCCGAGGAAGACAGGTCCATGGACCCAGACAGGTCATGGTGATAAGAGCCTGCTGAGGGACTACTGCTAGCCAGAGCTGAGCGGGGCCTGTCATGATGGTGGCGATCTGGGGTGTGGGCTGGTTTAGGCTGGGGCCGCGGGGAGGTGGAGGGGGGCATGGGTATGGTACTGCTGTAGTGTGAATGGGCAGGGCGTGGGCTGGCAGACTTGCCACTGTCTTTACCCTTGTTCTCCACTATCACAGAGCTATGAGATTTGATGTCCTTTATCAGTGGTGGAGGTACACCGGTTTTGGGCCGCTTGGGTGATGTAGAGCAAGCAGACCCGTGTTTAGAGTCAATATTCATTTTCTCTTCACTTTGTTTCTCAGCAGCTGCCAAACCATGCAGATGAAGCTGTTCTGGTGAAATATAGGTATGTTGGAATGGTTGGTAGCCATACAAACTATAGTTGGGTTCCTGCTTCACTCCTGACCCTGAGCCAGATGAAATAGAAGAAACAGGGTAACCTTTGAACCCTTGAGCCTGTTGGTAATTGTGGGGTTTTGCGTCGCTGGAACGGCTTGAACTGACCTTCTCCAGTTTCTGGTCTGACTTTTGATGTTCTGCTGCAAGAGCCTTCTGACGTTCCTTCATGAACTCCTCTTGCTTGACAGCAGCAAAGAGCTCTTGCTGCCTCATGATCTCATGCCGTCGAAGCATCTCTGTGTTGAAGGAAAGGTGACGCATCTCCTCCCTCTCACGCTCCTAAAAATAAACACGACATTGCTCAGATCTTTAGCAAATACAACACAGGTCACTGCCAAGGTCACTTTTTAAGTAATCAAAAACCAGTTTGAAATGTTCTCAAAAAATGCTTTCTATTATAAATCTATATCTATGTCAGAAACCTGTCACAATATTCAATTCCTAACATGTGAACATGAACTTCCTTTTCCAAAACACAACCACTAATATTGTTGGGAATAAATCTATACCTGTTTGACTTTCTCTTCCATGCTCTTGATGATTTCTTGCTTGTCAGCCTTGTCGCCATGGCCATAATGATAAGAGGAGGGAGACTGTTGTTCAGACTTGGGAGGGCCGCTCTTGCCTGTGCCAAGGGTGATGGAGGGGGGTGCCCAGATCATGCCTGACTGTTGAGCCTAAAACACAATAGGGAATCAATAACACATGGCTGTACTCTCAGACACGAGTGTTGAGAACAATATACAGTCGAGTGAGCCCAAGTACAAGTCAACTTTCTGACAAGTATTTTAGACTCATTTGAGAATTGGCCATGCCATCAATGTATGGTACAGGTGGGCTTCACCACAAGCCAAATATCTGGCAAGGATATAAGCCACTTTTTTGTTAGTAATTATAACAGTGGTTAAGGTCTAACAGTCCATCCCTGCAGACCAAGCTGGAAGAACATGATTAATCTGAAAGGTACATCCAATTTGATCATACAAGGGAGGACTGTTTTAAACAATAAAGAACCAGGGTTAGAAACTGTAATTTAACATTGTGTTTTATTTACCCTTTGTTTAGCCAGCCTAAGGGACTGTTGGAAATGGTCGTCCACAGCAGCTAACGTATCTGCAGACTCTTTAAGAATTCTCTCCCTTTCCTGTCGCTGTTCGTGTTCATGTTCCCTACGTTTGCGTTCTAGCTCACGTTCTCGTTCACGTTCCAAATGCTCTTTCTCCATACGTTCTCGTTCAGCTCGTTCACGTTCAGCTCTTTCCCTTTCCATCTTTTCTCGTTCAATACGCTCCCTGAAAATACAAAATCCAGAAATAATTATCACTATTGAACCAACTTCAAACCCCTAACATTGGCTGCATACAACAGGAAGGATAGGACCAGAAAGCATTCAGTTGTGCAAGTTTAGTGTTGCTTAAGAATTAACCGACATATATTTTGACAAATACATCTGAAAGCATTTTAAATACAGAAAAAATATTGATTAACGACACAACAGTTCTTGCAATCAAGAACTGTGATTTGTTTGTGAGGAAGAATGATGGTATTATGAACTTATTTTTCATGCTTATTTAAATCATATGACTGCCTTATATATATTTTGGTTATTTTTTTCTTTCTTTTCATTGAAGTTCATATACTTACAATTACAACAATATAAATTTGTATGTGCCTTTTTTCTCTATTAAAAATTGAGTGTCAATACCCTCTGAGTTAGAGACAGGTTTTTTAACTTAAGGATAAAGAGAAAAAAAATACTGCTTAATCCCCAATCCTTTTATTGGGCTTGCCTGATTGAACTGATTTAAACCTATAGAAATATACCGTAAGTATAAGTGAAGAGGGTGGGACAGTGCCTCAATAGTGAGGTACTGGTCTGGTCATGTTCTACAGACACACACTACAGTCTAGGTATATCTGAATGATTGTAAGGGCTCTGTAACCAAACGTGTTGTGTCTACGTGCTTGGTGATCAAATAAGTTTGTCAAGGAGAGCCGTGAAGTTTTGTCGCGGATTCTGTCACTAAAGAAATCATGTCTAGGTTTACATACAGGTTTGTATGGGTTTTGTTACCAAACCATTGTGTTGAGGCATACCTTAATAAAGTTTTGCATGGGCATAGGTGTCAATCTCTGAAACCTCCAATGATGGAGATTTTCCTCATTCCACATTTCAAATGAGGGAGAAAGTGTGTGAAACTGCTTTGCTCAATTTATCTTTCACTTTTCATGTATCAAAATAACTCCCAAAAGCATTCATTTGATTCAGACACACCCGTTATGATCATTACACACACCCTGCATTAACTAGGAGATCATGATCACAGAATGTAGATTTTGAGTTTGTGTGAGCTTGGACTTGAATGAGGGAGTTTCGAGGGAGATTGATAATTTTGGTCCAAATGTTGGAAGCTTCCTCTTAATGAGGGAAGTTTGACAGCTATGTATGGGTTTCGTAACCAAACTATTATGTTTAGGCGTAACGAAAGCTTTGTATGGGTTTTCAGTAACAACCACTGATGAGGCATACCCTAAGTTTTGTATGGGTTCTGTAACCCTAAGTTTTGTATGGGTTCTGTAACCAAACTATTGGTTAGGCATATCCTAAGTTTTGTATGCGTTCTGTAACCAAACTATTGGTTAGGCATACCCGAAGTTTTGTCTGGGTTCTGTAACCAAACTTGGTTAGGCATACCCGAAGTTTTGTATGGGTTCTGTAACCAAACTATTGGTTAGGCATATCCTAAGTTTTGTATGGGTTCTGTAACCAAACTATTGGTTAGGCATACCCGAAGTTTTGTATGGGTTCTGTAACCCTAAGTTTTGTATGGGTTTTGTAACCAAACTATTGGTTAGGCATACCCTAAGTTTTGTATGGGTTCTGTAACCCTAAGTTTTGTATGGGTTCTGTAACCCTAAGTTTTGTATGGGTTCTGAAACTAAACTATTGGTTAGGCATACCCTAATTTTTGTATGGGTTCTGTAACCCTAAGTTTTGTATGGGTTTTGTACCAAACTATTGGTTAGGCATACCCTAAGTTTTGTATGGGTTCCGTAACTAAACTATTGGTTAGGCATACCCTAAGTTTTGTATGGGTTCTGTTACTAAACAAGTCTTGTCTATTTGAAATCAAACAGAGCTGTCTAGGTATAAAAGTTTAATCAAATCCTATATCCCCGCTAGAAAATGGCATTTAATTGACCTCAAACATTATTATAAAGTGTGTGTACATACAGATAAAGTAATCAATGCTGAGCTTTGCCAGGTTGTGTCTACCTCTGGGGATCCTAGCTCTATCAGGCTTACACTTTCACTGGGTACGGTCAATGATTGGGTCTAATGGGAACCTGTTAAAGCCTACCTAGCTATTCCATGCCCATCAATAATACACCATTCTGTAGATCTGGCCTAAATCCTACACAGGAAATTACTCTATTGTTAAATCAGATTTATGTTTTTGCTTTTATGTATATAACCGTAGTTTTTAGGAGTGATTATAGAAAAGTCATTGAAACAATACCATAGAACTATAGAGAGATTTCCCGAAGGGATAAATGATTACCTCGTACCTGAACGAAATACAGAACGCTAACCAATGTTCTATGACTGATCGATGTAAAGGGCCTTGAGGTCTAAATGACATTTTAATACGTGGACAATCTCCAATAAGTAAAGGTATGGAGCTGTAATGGCCAGCCAATTATGCCTGGCAAAGCACTGCTGACACCTCAACTATAATACACCCAATATAGCCTTTATCTCCACCTGATCAGGGGGACCTATTGACGTCATCGGCAGACAGATTACAATGAAAGCCGCTTAAACCTTGCTAATGCTACGTGTGAAGGTAGCTCTACCAATCACACACAAATATCACACTGTAATGCCAAAGTTGTATCGATACCAATGAATTATTTAGTCTCAACAATGACATTTCAACATTTCATGTATATACACACCTAGTGTTTCACAACAACTCTAAAACCAGTATCAATAAAGCAGCTTATACCTCATAAATAAATATTTGCAGTTTGATTCATAAATTGAATAAGCACTGGATAACCAATGGAAAATGCACATGACCAAATGTAAATTTATTGGACATGTCTAAATGTATAAAGCTAGAAACCAGGTCAATATATGATTATCAGTGTACTTCAGCCAACACCAGATAAGAATAAATCATTAATGCCAGCAGTGAGATTGAACATGTGACGTCCCACGACAACTGCTGCCCTGATCAATACCTTGGTTGTTATTTTCTTTGTCATGTTTGGAGAGAAAATTCCTTATGACACCTCGTCAATATTGTTATCAAAATGAAATCAATGGCTATGTCATTTCCCTAGGCTTATGTGGTTTAAACATGTTGTATTGATTTAGGGAGCCGTTGGTGCACATGACCTACAGGATACTACGTAATCCTGGGGAGTCGTCAGTCGACACAACACATACAGGACATTGTACTTAATCCTGGGGAGTCGTCAGTCTACACAACACATACAGGACATTGTATGTAATCCTGGGGAGTCGTCAGTCTACACATCACATACAGGACATTGTATGTAATCCTGGGGAGGCGTCAGTCTACACAACACATACAGGACATTGTACGTAATCCTGGGAAGTCGTCAGTCGACACAACACATACAGGACATAGTATGTAATCCTGGGGAATCGTCAGTCGACACAACACATACAGGACATTGTACGTAATCCTGGGGAGTCGTCAGTCGACACAACACATACAGGACATTGTACTTAATCCTGGGGAGTCGTCAGTCTACACAACACATACAGGACATAGTATGTAATCCTTGGGAGTCGTCAGTCTACACAACACATACAGGACATAATATGTAATCCTTGGGAGTCGTCAGTCTACACAACACATACAGGACATTGTATGTAATCCTAGGGAGTCGTTAGTCTACACAACACATACAGGACATTGTACGTAATCCTGGGGAGTCATCAGTCGACACACCACATACAGGACATTGTATGTAATCCTGGGGAATCGTCAGTCTACACAACACATACAGGACATTGTACGTAATCCTGGGGAGTCGTCAGTCTACCCAACACATACAGGACATAGTATGTAATCCTTTGGAGTCGTCAGTCTACACAACACATACAGGACATTGTATGTAATCCTTGGGAGTCATCAGTCTACACAACACATACAGGCGATTGTACATAATCCTGGGGAGTCGTCAGTCTACACAACACATACAGGACATTGTATGTAATCCGGGGGAGTCGTCAGTCTACACAACACATACAGGACAGTGTATGTAATCCTTGGGAGTCATCAGTCTACACAACACCTACAGGCGATCGTACATAATCCTGGGGAGTCGTCAGTCTACCCAACACATACAGGACATTGTACGTAATCCTGGGGAGTCGACAGTCTACACAATACATACAGGACATTGTATGTAATCCTGGGGAGTCGTCAGTCTACACAACACATACAGGCGATTGTACGTAATCCTGGGGAGTCGTCAGTCTACACAACACATACAGGCGATTGTACGTAATCCTGGGGAGTCGTCAGTCTACACAACACATACAGGACATAATATGTAATCCTTGGGAGTCGTCAGTCTACACAACACAAACAGGACATTGTACGTAATCCTGGGGAGTCGTCATTCTACACAACACATACAGGACATTGTATGTAATCCGGGGGAGTCGTCAGTCTACACAACACATACAGGACATAATATGTAATCCTTGGGAGTCGTCAGTCTACACAACACAAACAGGACATTGTACGTAATCCTGGGGAGTCGTCAGTCTATACAACACATACAGGACATTGTATGTAATCCTGGGGAGTCGCCAGTCTATACAACACATACAGGACATTGTACGTAATCCTGGGGAGTCATCAGTCGACACACCACATACAGGACATTGTATGTAATCCTGGGGAATCGTCAGTCTACACAACACATACAGGACATAATATGTAATCCTTGGGAGTCGTCAGTCTACACAACACAAACAGGACATTGTATGTAATCCTGGGGAGTCGTCAGTCTACCCAACACATACAGGACATTGTACGTAATCCTGGGGAGTCGTCAGTCTACACAACACATACAGACGATTGTACATAATCCTGGGGAGTCGTCAGTCTACACAACACATACAGGACATTGTATGTAATCCTGGGAAGTGGGTGTACAAAACAACATACATAACCAAGAATTATGGAAAATATTATCCTTCATTTCTTAGGCCTGTTTTTCTAAGGAGATATTAACAATAAAGTCATATAAAAAAAATAGGCAGAAGAATATGAATTACTTCTATTATTAAAAATGATCAGCTCTATATTCATGTATCAACGGAGAACATTTTATATAGTATTTTGATATCTTAGATGATTACGAATGGAAAATCAATTCTATATAGCTACATGTGTTTTTGTTATAACTGGTTACGGTATCAGCTGTAACCCACTACACTACATATAAATTAGGTCTTGGTAATGACCACTAAACGTGTACATTACTTTGTCTTTAGACCTTGACATAACCTTCTCAAGAGAATTGAAGAGAAGCACGATATTACACTATGGTGAGCTATGAGTATTGTTCTGGGTGTAAAAGTGTCACATACAACAGGGGACATGTGAACATGTGTTGTTTGCTCTGGACAACGATCATTAGTTATGAGTGATCACTGACCACAGTTTAACCAGTTGTGACTGACCACAGCTTGACCGACACCAGCTGTTACATGCTTCATTGTAATGCTAATAAACATCGGCTAGAGACATGGGTTTGCAAACCCATTCTTGATGGCCATGACTACATCTCCATATATAGACTGCAAATTACCAATATGACAGCATGTCTAAATATACCAATATACACCCAGAATAAATATTAACATTGGTCTAGGTGGTACCTCTGTACATACGAGACACAAGCTTATACCCATACAGTACAAATGTCGATAAGTAAACTTTATCCTTATATTAACCTTCAAAGTCTATTACTTTATCCCAGTATCATTAGAATACACTGATATACTTACAACAGGCAAGTACAGGCCTAAGAAGCTTACCATTAACTAAGAGCATTAGGGATTAAAACCAAATCGACAGAATGGATCCTTAAATAATGCTGTGAATCAGTTAAGACCACACACAGTAAATACTTAAGTTTACAACAAAAGATTTCATAATAAGGTTCTTCCCATCAATTTAAAGAAATAATAGAATCTTCCTTCTTTCTGGTTGGATTTTGTTTATGGTCTATTGGCAATCAAATCTATTTTAATTGCCAGGTGAATTGTTAGCTCTGTAGGCCTCTTTTCCTTCCTAGGTGGATGTCAAAGTGTGTTTCACATACAGACCAGATTCTAACAATTTTCAGTTGTCCGATTTAGCATCTTCTTGGTATGCGAGACAAAACAAGGACATCTGATATTCACATCAGTCACGTGTTTGCTTAGTACAAGCCTATAAGTGTGAATGTCAAGGCTTAATGGTGACAAACAAACATATTGCAGGATAAGACAGGTGCTGAAAGAGCAGACTAGCTGTTCCAGTAATTGCATTAGTCAATATAAAAGCTGTTGTATCATCAAACACTCTTTTCTCACATTTCTTAACACTTCTCACCGTATGTTGCATACATCAAAATATAAATACGGTCAATTAACCGCTTTCAGTTCAAAATCAACCTATCCGGACAATATGCAAGTGAAGTTTGCATTAGTCCAGTCGGCATGAACTTGGGTAAGGAATTATTTCTCTTACAGCAAACAAAATGAGGACAAATATTTTTACCTTTCAATGCGTTCCCTTTCCTGTCGCTCCCTTTCTATCTGACGATCCCTCTCAATTTTTTCTCTTTCCAGACGATCCATACGTTCTCTCTCCAGACGTTCCCGCTCAATGCGGTCACGTTCATAGCGTTCCAACTCGCGCTCCTTCATGCTGAAGATATCACGAAGAAGGTCCTCCTGTTTGCTGGCCAGCATCCACTGAGGAGGGACAGGCACCGAAGGGTACTTCTGCTGCCACAGAAGTTCTAACTGTGCCATTGTCAGATTTGCTGGAGGAGGGTATCCAGCTGAACGCTGAAGCAGCAGTGAGTTGGAATACTGCAGCGCAAGCTGCTGCTGCTGAATGGCTGCCAAAGTGGCATGGTCAAGCTGTCCCAGACCCGGTGACAGGCCTAGCTGGGCAGCCGCAGCCGCACCCATGGGATGGTAGGACATGGAAGGGAGCACATGGGTGCGAGGAAGGGGATGGGTGGGGAATGATGTTGTGGTTGGCAGACTCCCTGATGGGGGAGCTGAAGGGATGGGGTTATGTACACCTGGGTATGTTGAAGACTTGTGAGGGGGTCCCAACATGCTTTGCACATTGCTCTGAACTGGATTTTTCCTCATTAATTCGGGATCCCTGTAGGGTAGAACAGGCTCTGTTCTGTCTATAATAAGAGGACTAGATGCAGGACTGTTTTTACTGGATGTTCTCAGATCATCGAGTCGTGAGGAAGGTCGACGATCATCACCATAACCTGAATAACTAGAATGTTCACTGGTCCGGGAACTGGACCGATCATTGGGTATTTGAGTGGAATTTCCGTAGTTGAATAAAGTGTTTTCCTTGACAGGAACGCTATCGGACCTTGTGTCCTTCACCAGCACTACAGTATCTGAGGACTCACTATGAGGGGACACAGATTTGGTTTGGTTGATTGAGCTGCCAGTGTCTTCCCCATGGAGTGCTAGCTTTTCTGTCCTGGCTAGTTTGGTGATCTGATCTGTCAGTGATCTGTTGACGTCGATGCCAGCCAGAGAATTGGAAGGTGGATTACTACTACTTTCAGAAGAATTGTTACCTGCTAACAACCTCCGTTTCATAAAGTGCATATTATCGTCTGTGTCGGTTGACAGTGTTTCCACAGTTAGGTGCGAACTGTCGTCAGCGACAGCTTCACTTTCACTACCTGTACATTCCCTAGTCACCTCTGTATCACACGGCACCACCACACTATCTGACACAGCACTATGTGTTAATACATCCTTACTACCTGAAGCACTAGATTCTGTTCCTGTATCATCATCCTTGTTAACAGTTGGTTCGGTTACAGGAGATAAATCAGAGTCTGTTGCGCTCTTTACCACCGATGTTTCTGAATCACATTTAGAAGTTTCTACGTTGTCACTAGCCTTTTTAACATCACAATGTTGCTGATCCACATTCCACCTTTTACTTACAGCTGCCGGTGAGGTCAGACCACTTTTCCCTGTAACTTTGGATTTGCGCGACTCCCTTTCACTTGCTTTCCTAGTTAATTCAGTTTTTACAGGAGAGGGAGATATTTGTCTGCGTTCCTTGGAATTAACTGATCTCGGAGTAGTCCTAGGTTCACTTCTGTTTCGTAATTTTTTAGTGTTTTCCGTCTGCCGTTTCCTTGAAACCACAGAACTTTTGTCCAGAGACAGATTAGTATCACACTTTTTTAATTGTAATGTTGGTTTTCTGTCAAAGGACTTTGGCCTTTTGTTACCTGTAGGAGCTGAAGACACCGGAGGAGTAGTATCCTGATTGCCTGTACTTCTCCGACCATCAGATGACCGTGCCCTTTTCAAAGGACTTAAAGTTTTCTCCTTTTTCTCCTCTGAAGTTAAGCCTTGTTTGTTTGTATCCTTTGGTTTTGAGCGTTTGCCTGTAGATGGTGCGGTTGGCTGTACTGGAGTTGAAGGTCTCCAATCACTTTCCTCATCAGTTTTGCGTTTGCGTTCACGCGTTGGTTTGGTACGAACATTGGTTTTATCTACAAGAAACAACAGGAAACATTAGGTCACTGGAAAATCAGTAATTGTTACACTTCTACACTCTGTATATCTCTGACCAAATTGATTTGTTGTCTACCTGGATATCTGGACTGTGTATAACATATTAATCCGGAGATTATGTTGTACTCGGGCTCTAGCTCAACTAACAAGACCATGTATTGATGTCAATAATAAAATACCAGAATTAATGTATTACATATACCCAAAAGGGAAATTAATCAACTCTGACAGACGTAAACATGAACATACACAGTAGGGTATTAAAATAAATAATCCTCTGTTCCATTATATGGACACAATGCTCACCGACTTGTACCCCCCACTCCCCTGGGACTACTTGGGTAAATGCTATGATCCCCTGTGGGTGTAGCCTAGAGTGGGGATGAGGTCATGTTGAACCAGCTACCCAGCACAGCTAGGCTACACACATCGATACAATAGACCCGATACAATAGACCCGGCCACAGTACAAACTACACACTTTATCTAGGCTCTCGATCTTTGGAGAATTACTGAACTGAATATAACAACACATCAACAATAATGGTGCCTCGCATGACTGGGCGCAGCACAGAGCCAATCCCTGGTGATATATCACTGACCTCTGGTACACACACGATTGTAACAATAATAAAAGGTCTGTGCTTGCACTTCTCCACAAGCGAGTGAACCTGATCCGATTTGTTTGTTAAATGTTATTGTCTGCGCCCACTCTGATCCACCACAGTCGTGTCGTGTGATGTCATAGTTTGTATCTGCTACTTAAAAACCACACTAAAAGAAATTCTATATCTTAAGCTTGTACATTTTTTTTAACGATTAAAGCAGAGCTACCCTTGTTTTTATTTATGTTTTCTTTCCAGCAGAAACCAGACTTGCCAGGGCAGGATGACTAACATATGGGTCTGGAAATACACATGACTGTACTACAATGTAAATTCTCCACCGCCTCAAGTATGTTACCACACAGTACAGAGGGCACATGTATGTCTGATCACATGATCGCCTTCCTCGCTTATCTTATTTGTACAAGCTCTTCCAGGGGCACATAAACTTGTGGTATAGTAGGATCAAGTATTTGGCCTATTTTCAATATTGTTATCAGTTTCTATATGCCGCCTTAGTGTACTGCATGCTATACAGTTATATACCCAGGTCAGGTTGTAGATATGGCCCCGAGACACAAGAGAACATTATTGCACAACACAACACCCCTCATTATACTCCTTTATGTAAAACACAGCTATTAATGTGAACATATTTAAATCAAGCACGACTTCAGACTACATTTCCATACAATTTATAATTAGATTCCCATTGATATCTGACAAAGATCCATCAAACACTACAAAAGATTGCTCTGTAATATACAAAACAGTGATCTGTTGGTGCATTTACATCATTCATTAGTTTTAGGATCAATTGTATATCTTTCAAATAAGAATATATCAGAAGACCGATCTTTAGGATTTTATTTATTTATTCAGAGAACCAGACATAAAGAGAAGAAGACTATAAAAATAGCCTGAATAGCTGTTACAAACAATAAATTAACGCAGAAGAACAATACAGCCATTTTTTCTTCGTGAAGGCATTACAATATCCACACCTGCCAAAGTACAATGGAGCAGGCTGTGCTAATCAAGTCTTTGTTTGACTGCGACTAACAAGCAGGGGGTCGACACCGTTCTAGAGTTCACCTGTCACCAAAGCCTAGCTCAGCAAGAGTGGACTATCGTGTTAGCATTACTGCACATACAAGCCACTTATCAGGTCTGATAATATATATTCAGAACAAACATGTGAAATATAAAATTGCATTTTAATTGGTTGGTGTCAGTTTTATTCTATCAATATCTCTGTTCAATATAGAATGCCCTGAATTTATCAATATTATTTGACACTTCAGAAAATGTGACAAACAATAATTACATAACATCAATACAAACCTTTGCATGAGAACATTTAAGTATAGACTTGGCCTCCATGGATGTGAGTATGACTGAGCTAACACCAGTATGTTAGTGTACAATCCTTCCTCTGAACAGGAACATGAAACCCTCTGTATCGCATCAGGCTGTGATCTAGCACATTGTCAGATGTCAAAACCGCCCCATTAAAACGTCAGCCTGTGATATAACTGTTTTGCGTGATGCGAATCCCCTGTGCATACAATTAACCCATAGATTCTCACCAACGCTAGACAAAGGACTGCCTTGATTGAAAATAAATTATTCCTCAAAAACAATAAAAATTTAATGGCCCCATCTGTAATTGATAGTAAGTTGAATGTGTAGTCAATACAGAAATCTGCTAGAGACACCAGTATTAGGTATATCTAAATGCTAGTGTACAGGAGATATCACTAGACAAGCTATTATGTAACAGCCACATGTATTCTCAGGTTTGGGGAAACGTTTCATCCTTTGTGAGAATTGACCTACAATATTTCTGTAAACTTTCATTTTTTTTTTTTAAATTGATTTAATTGATATCCTATAAATACATTATCACGATTAAAAAGTTAGAAAGTAGAAGCAAAAATTAAATTGAACAGAGTCAGGATGAGACAGACGTAGATTTAATTGTACCAGTCAGCCAACCAGCCAGCCAGCATGGTCATATACACAAGCATGCTACACGGCCATATTGGATAGTGTAAGCAGCGTTATAGTGAAGGCAGATATACGGGAATAGCATATGTTTACATGTATGATTTTTTTCCCTTAGGCTTGTCTGTCATTGACCACATAAAACATTCTTAATATTGAAATGCCTTAACAAACATAAACTTTCTTCACCATCCATCAACATTTCTGAACTGTTATGTGGAGTAGGAGGGACGTGCTATGTACGGACCCTAACATACCTATTTCCATTTCTCTAACACATAAAAGTATACAGAACAGACCTGGAGTTTCGGTGTAAACTTCTCAGACATGTTAATAATGAATGATCTACCTGACTAACTAGGGTGAAAACCCTCCCAGACAAAGGGGTGGTAATATCGACCCAAGTCTACTGAGCCTGCTTTGTTCAGCGATTTCCCATTAAACATTCATGTACCATTGATTGTACTGGTGTAATCGAGGAAAAAACACTCACAAGGTTTCATCAAATATGTACCAGCTTAATTTGATATCAAGATTTCTCATAGGCAAAACATGTGGTAACGCGATCTGGCACACATGACCTAAATTTCCTTATACAAAACACGACATATTTCATGATTTAACACAAAAGAAACATAATTCTTACCTTTTTCAGAATCTGGTGTGGTAGTGTTATTTCCAGAAGTATTTCCTTGCTGGCTTTGAGAAGAATTTTGTGGTGTAAGTAGTCGAGTTTTACTCGTCCGAGAGGGAGTCTTATTTGTCGAATTGCCTGTCTGTTCAGTTGATTTAGGTGTACCCCGTGGAAATGTGTTCTGTAAAGCACAAACAAGAATTTGGTTATTGTATAGGTCTCAGTAATCACAGATCTCCAAAGTCCGCAATTAAAGCACACAGCCGAGTAAACGTGGTCCGGTGAATATGGTGGACGGACTGGTGTGTGATTCATACACACACAACAACAGCCATGCCAGCTAACAGAAAACGGGTGTACTTGTGGCTGTACCTTGTCTGTACTCCAGGTCACTATGCTGGTACTACCAAACTCTGCCTACTGGGTGTGACTGTGTGGTTAGCCATGCCCTGTCAAATTGGTGGCACGGTGGGTGTATGACCTATCTACTCTGGCCCTGAGCGCCTTGGTTGAGTCAACAGTTTGTATGCTTGCCTGCTGTATGCTGTGACCTTCACAGTGAGGTTTGGCGGGCTATAACACCAAGGCCTCTATCACACTAACTGCACCACCAAAGGCCTGGGTTACAGTAAGTAGTGGAGGAGCTGGCCAGTCAAGTGGCCATATACACACAGCTGGGAACATAGTACACAGATACTTTCCTGTTATAATTGAACTATTTACCTGTGTAACTGTTCATGTATACATACAAGTCAGCTATTTGGCGCAGAGCCAGAATTACACACAATATCAATCATCTCTGGCAGTTGCACAGGCATAGAAGGCTAAAACAGGCATTTATACAGACAGATAGCAGGAAGGCTGGGAAGCTACTCTCCATAGATTAGGGATCAGTTATTACAGTGATGAATGACACAGTCCCCAGTACAGGCATGTCATCAATGGCTCATACACACCAATAATGATGGGCAGATGGTAACAGTGGAAAAACAATCACTCTCTTTCACAGACACAGTGTGACAAAGGCTAATAGAGGCCAACAGAATTAAAATCAATAGATATACAGGGTAGATACACTGAGAGAAAAAGAAAAAAAAATGAAAAAAAATCTAAAAAGGAAACAAGAGTCATAAGTTCAGTACATATTTTTACATTAAAAAAGATTCCTTTATTGTAATGCCAACACAGAAATTAAATTAGTTCAAGTTTTGTTTGTGTTTAAGTTAAAAAACATTTTATATCTAGTAATATACATTATACAAATTTACCATTTCAAATCCTTTTATCTAAATAGATTTGTGTGTGTGTCTGGGTAAAACTATTATAAAGTGATATATTCATGATATAAAAAGTTAGCTATAGTTGATAAGAGATAGGTTTGATGGTCACAATGGCTACCCAACTGTATAGCTTTCCTGTGCGTGACCTCATATCTCCTACCTACCTTTACAAGGAGTGTACATATATCCTGAAGTTAACAACACACTTTTTGTTGCCAGTTTTAAGTAACTAGTAAACATCCACGGAATAAATTCTGGTGAAGATTTAACAATTTTTATAGTTCCGACATGAAGCTTGAGTGCGAGGAGGGCACACAACTGTAACACAAGTGTGAAGAGGAATGGCCGCCAATACAGACCTCCAGTCCTCAGAACAGCTTGCCCGTAATCTCCAGTATTCAGCGCTCCAGAGGTTTTATCATGCTAATGTTGCCTGCCTAGAGCAAGTTTTACAAACAGCCCAAGTCAACAATTACTCTGTTGATTATCATGGTCAGGGGGCGTCTTGCAATACTCTACTGATTACCACTAATAGGGGTCGTCTCACAAGGTACTTTTGACTTTATGTGACTTGGGGGCCTTCTAATTTATTTATCTAATCAAGAATGTGTTACATATCAAATGCCCCTGGTACTTGATAATCCCTCTAGAGTACTTGAGCCTATAAATCCAGGTCATGAAAGTCATCCATGTATTAACATGTCCAGCCAAATCTGGTGTATAGTCACAAGGTTCCACGGGTGATATTCAGACAATGATAAATCCATTAAAAGGAATAAATCAGGTTAATGTGAATGGATAAAGGCTATTCTAACTGTATATATATATATATCTAATGTGAATGGATAAAGGCTGGCCTACCTATATATTATATACAGATCTATTTTACCTTCCTACGGGCCGATTTGTACAAATGGGCATGGAACAAACTATGTCAAGGTCATCCTGTCTGTATCATTAAGCAGATTCAAACTTGCTATCTCACAATCGAGTACTGGATCAATCAATCACCCTTGGGTATGTTTTATTGTCATATTAAGTGTTATCGCATTGTGCTATAGCATGCAGGCAGCTCCTTCCCTCACCCATACACCTGTTTTATTGTAGAAATGGAGATAAAATACTGTCAATGTTGGAGATTAATTAAGTTTGATGGGAATATGCATGTTGGCTGCCACTAGCCTATATGTCTGAGTAAAAAACAAGGTTAAGAATCCCTGTTGAGTTTGTATTACCATCAATCCTGACAGTAACAGCAGGCCAAGAGGTGATCAATACTCTGTCTGCCTGATTCCCTACATAGTTTTATTATTCATCTGTGAAAAAGAGCGAAATATATTGACTCACGTTGGCACAGCAATCACTGTGTTGTATTTACTATGATCGCTGATCGATCAGGCCATATCCCTCAAGTCTGACTATCTACGTTGGTAATATTGTAATGGCTTCAGTGCTGCTGTGGTATCGGGATTGTCCCCCTCACTTTGTCTGTCAATATAGTTACTTCAGTCTCCGAGTATCATCTGTCAGCTTTCTCTCTCATCAATACACTCATGTTTGGTTTGATTGCTTTCTGAACGATGCAAACTTTTAAAGTATTCTTTACAAGTTGAGTAACGATAGATTTTCTGCCAGCACTCTTTTGTCATGACTAAAAGCGCAGGTGACAATGTATGCAAATTGCGTGCGATTATATACACGGACCAGCATAATTAGCCTTACATGACCAGGCGCTAAATGCTATATAAAAATGCCTCTTCCATGCTGACCTTCATTGTTAACCATCACCAAAGACATACATCTCACCAGCAGACAGGCAGAATTACCATCACAATCCAACCACCCTCCACTTGGATATCACCTCTGTTTATATGCATAAGACTGCCATAGAAAATTTACATAATTTTCTTTTCCAGGCCATGGAATCCTACTCAAGGAAATTAAGTTTAATTCTGAGAGATTCGTTTGATGGCAAGTGAATCAGATTTTTTATAACGACAACTAACACAAATCTATTTGCATTTCAAATTTTGAATTATGCAGATAGGCAGCATATATTGTAACATGTACTTTACCCTCACCAATAATTACTCGACTGCGGTTGCCAAGTGAACTTTACCTCTCAGTCACCTATTTGTTTACCAGGTGATAAACAATACGTTAGTTCATCACATCCTGTAGGCTTTGTGTACTTTTGAAGTTATAAACTTCAGCAAACAATTATTACCTAGAAGTGTTAATTAAGCTCATGCCAAACTACCTTTCGATTCTTAGACCAGCAATATTCACTCTCTCGACAAATCACTTTTGATCAGAAAAGGAAAAATCTCTTACTATCATGTATGTACTTGTTGATTATATAGCTTAGTTACTAATTCCAGCGACCTTCACCCTCAGAGTCAAGCCTGACAAAGAGACGGACGCCCCAGAGACATCATTATATTTTTCCTTCTTTACAAGCCTAATGGTGAATTAAATCTTCTGACTCAGAAAATAAAAAAAATAATGCATCATGATCAATACAAATGGTGTTTGTAAATGAATGAAAAAATAGATCACCAGTGTGCATGTGTTAGTTAAATATCCGTGTTTGCATTATAACTACTTTTATTTTTTTATACTTTTCAATCCGTAATTGATTTGCCAATTGAGTAACAAACTGGAATTACATCACGAGAAGATGGCATTGTGAGTTTGATGGAGTGTTCGATCAATACTCCCTGCATTCTTCCCTCCCAAGCCAATACATCACAAGATACCCCCACCAGCCAACCACCGCACTTCACAAGTCATCTTAATGAGGTTTTTCTCTCTCTTGATCATGCCAACTTGAAGAAAATGGGTTTTGAAAATGCATTTGCTAATCAATGTGTTGTATGAGCAAATAAAAGCTTGCCAATCTGCATTCAAACATCTAAGGATGCAGGACGCCACAAACAAGTTTATTGAGAAACCTGATCAATCTGGGGCAGCTACAAAATGAACCACAAGGCTATCTTCTAACATATCTGGCCAAGTGCACTGCCTTGTTTATATTTTGAGTGTAGAAAAGGATTTATGGTTATATAACTGACTGTATATGGGAAAAACCACAGGTGACCCTACATAGCTGTGAGGTATTAGTAAGTATGTGTACTGGTGTGGCCTAATCGATCAGCCATCACACTGGTGTGACAGACCCATACCTATTACAACCACAGGCACTATACTCCTGTCTACAGGGACACATCATCACAGACAGGATACATGTCAGGAAATAAATAGTATTCAGACTTAACACACATCAACAGGAAATATAGCACACATTGTACTATGTATATCAAGTGCATGTTGTTGAGCCAGACCATCCAGGAAGACCATGATATGGAGAAATCAACAGGAAGAGAGTGTATTTGTATGTACTGATGATAGTATCTGACTTATTTTTATGTATAGATAGTATCAGACTTATTTTTATGTATAGATAGTATCGGACTTATTTTTATGTACTGATGATAGTATTTGACTTAGATTGTCCACCAGTTACTGGCAGTCTACATCAACTTATCTCCCAACTTGTGTATACCACACATTTATTACTGAAGCTGGAGTTTGTGAGTCTGTAAGTCATTTGGGTGACAACCAACACTGGCTTGTAGTCAATGGTATGTATTGTGGAATGCAAACAAGATGTATCCCCTCTTAACTGCCAGCCACCCCATCAAAGACAAATTACATTTTTCCTCACAAAATTTGGACTTGGCTTCAGATGTTCCTGACAGACATTCATCCCACAAATGGTGCAGTAATGAGTGCCTTTTCTCCACTGGAGTACTATACTATGTGTACAACAGGGCAGGTTATGTTTGTCCTCCTTACAAGACACAGTAGTTCTGTGAAGATTCCCAGCCCTGGAGTATCTGTGTTGGTACGAGTCTACTTACTGCATGCTGTCACAGGCTTACAACCCAGTGTTATCAACATCTGTACACCCAGCCTCAAGATAATATTTGTTTGGTGTGTTTTTCGAGCATTTCCCCAAGAAGTTAACCACAAAACCAAGCCCTTAATGCACAATGCATGTTTCAACGATGCATCTAATTTGTGTATGTGAATTTTTTTTATTTTTTTTTTCAAAATGTGCAATTTTTAAAATTTCACATCTTTGAAAACAAATTTAAACATTTCTATTCAAAAATTAATATTCTATCCTCAAATTTAAAAAGTGTGAGGCATTGGTGTGATTATGAATGCCAAAACTTTGCCCCTTGTTTTGGATGAGATCCAGAAGAAACAGCTCCATTACAGATGTAGAAGTGTGCACCTCAAAGCCAGCAGTTTTGGCAGGAGTATATGTCATGCTTGTAGGAGATGGTAACACTAGACTAGTAGTAAAACACATGCCAGCAATCTGTGGTACAGGGTGCCAGTAACACAACATGTCATCCCAAGTAACAAATTATCTCCTATCCCCTTTAGCCATATTCTCTCTCCTCAAACCACGGAGACAGTTCTCTAGCCGTACACATATGAAATCACACAATACCATGTCGAAACTATTCAGGAAATATGTACACTGCAATTCACCTCTTAAAGTTATTCATTTCAATGTTTACACCTTGTCAGAAAAGCATTGGCTCAGCCAGTCCAGATATTACAGTTACCACTCCAGTCCCAGCCCATCAGACAAGGGTTTTAGTGTACAGACTAAACATATACTTGTCAGAAACCTTTTTGAACCTTTCTCTATTTCTTAACAGTTGCTAGGAAACCAAACTTGTGAGTTGAAGTGGCAACATTTAAATAGTGGCACCACAGTAGAACATTGATAGTGGCACCACAGTAGAACATTGATAGTGCAATATCATGAGCAACGGTAAGAATATGACTCTATGATATTAGTACAGACCGTGACTTGACAGTGCACCATTTCTGAACAAGGTCATTTCTAGTCATCACAAGCTTAGGAACTCCAATGCAAACAATGGCCATAACGATTCTGGCACGTGTCATGATGTATGTTGGTGAGGGATGAAAAAGCAATTTGGACTATTACTCTTCAAAACAAATCAATTCATCATGGCTGAGGTTAGATGATTAGAGGGGTAGAAGATTGATGAGTGGGAATATGTACTATAGTGCTAAGTGTATAGTGTCAGTTCACCTTAGACATGTGACTCAATCTAAACTAATACACAGATACCTATATAATGTTACAGACTGTTAGCTATATAAACATCAACCAGTTGTTAATGTCACAAGTAGTTTCTGTGTCTGGAATTTCATCTGAATTCGTTTTAACTATGCAATTTTGAAGCAGTCAGTTTTGAACAGTGCCTGGCTTGCAGCTACCTTAGATAAATGTTTTGATTGTAATTGTGTTTTTCAGAGTAGCCTATAAAAGCTAATGGCACAAGCAACATCCCATTGGTGGTGTACTGTAATACCCACTCAAAAAGCTTGGAAAGTGCAGCGAGTTGGCTTATGTCACAGATTGACAGTCTTATAGCTAGCAAAGAGGCTTTGTCAGGGAAAGCAAATCCTCTCAGCATTAATAGGATTCAATGAAGACAAGGAACACTCATAAATCAATATCGTTTCATACCAACCTCAATCAACTAACACCGTGGAGGTAGTTTGATTTCAAACTGAAGATTTGGATCCATTAGGGATCAGGCAGGCTAATCTAGCAAGGTTAAAACTTGTTTTAATTATCTTTTGACTCAGTCTTGTTTATTTCTGAACTGCTCCGTTTACAAGTTATCACGATGTGCATTTCAGTTTGCATCAAGATCACTATCATACATTACATGTAACAACAGAAAAGGGAACATCCCTTGATAATCAAACATTCTCCGGGTCTGACTGTAAACACCGAACAAGGTGACGCAATGTGCAATAAGTTGTTGCTTTGGAATAGCAAAGAGCTAAGTGTTATCTGTACATAAAGATAGTTGTGAAGGGGAACATTGATTTCAATGCCAAAGATTATACATCACATTGGTCTCCCTCCCACAGCAGCTTCTCTATAGGCCTCTGTATCAATAACCTTGACCTTGCTGAGCAAGTAAACAACCACATGGACCCTTGTCATGGTATCAGGAAATTAATTACTGGGTGATCAATGTGGAGAGCTGTGTTACACCTAATAACTACTTCCTGACATCCCTACTGCCTCCAGTGGACTAGACATTCCATTGCATTGCATACTGTAACCAGGCACTTACCAGTTTGGAGGGCTAAAATAGATGCAATGCCACAATCCAATATTGTAGTTCAAAAAGATCACTTATTAAATCTTATTTAGGAACTGATGTGTCTGTAATTGTCTTCTGGTCGACTAGATTAACAGGAATACCTCAGGATTACCTCATTGTAGATATGTCCTCCGGGTTTACACTTCCCCTGTATGACAGACCAGGTTAAAGCTACAGATGCAGTAATGTCTGTCTCTCTGCTCATTGATTGCCCCCACTAATTTGATTCCTTTGACTAGCTGCCTGAAGTATTTCCCTAAACCTAATTAGGGCTCTGTGGTAGTGTAACAGTGACAACAGTTGGGTATGGTGGGCCTCAAACATATGTGGCCAATAGGAACTGTTACAACAATAACCCAGCCACAGTCTTCATTTGTATCTTCCTCAAAGGCGCAGAGCCAAAATAAAGTTAATGCTGTAGAAAAATATTTCCTTTTGCACACAATAGAACATACAGATTCCCACGGTAGAACCGTGGAACTGTAAACCAACTCCAAATACTCACAATACAAGCTTTATTAAGTTAATTTTGTGACTTGACTATCCCGAAATCTTCAAATAAATGTTCACTATATATAACATTGCAAATTTACTTGGATAAAGTGTTTTAAATACTTGTACAACAAAATTAAACATCTATTGTAATACGAAGGAAATAACTATATTTTTTTTTCTTTCTTTCTATTTTGAGGTTTCCTGGTAGGCTGTAATGAACATATCCATAAGCAATATCATAGGGCGCTAGCATGTGAGCAAGTATGATGCCCTAGTTGAAGGTCTCTTGACCATCAACAGGGCAACATGCGCTATATATCAAATGAACACTACTATGCCTACCTATACTTAGGACAGGTGAAAAGATAGGATACAGGGCGCTATGTAGGTCGGCACGCCAGCAGGCTGAACAGGTCAGTCAGCAGACTATGTTTGGGGATCCTCTGGAATGTTTACTGAGGACTGTTCATTGTCAGTCTTATCACAGCTAGATAACCTGTGATCCCTATTGTTATCAGGGGGCCCAGCAAGCCATGTGATGGAGTTCATCAAGGTCTGTCAATTTATGGTGGCCAAGCTACACACCTTGAGTAAGGCTGAAGAGTGTCCCAATGATATCTAGACAGGTATAGCCACATAAATACATATGCACATGTGATGATATTAACACAACAATCCATTATTTGAAAAAGAGCGACAAGATCCCCCCCCCCCCATATTTAGTCCACTTCCCCTTACCCTTCAAGGCAAACTCCCATAGATGAATTTCAATGAACTGTGACAAAGACATTTTTGTTTTCAACATATTTTTATCATTTCTACTTTAAAAATAGAAAAAAGGGAAGTTTATGAAGTCTAAAAATGTAATTCAAGAATAATATGGTTTCTGTCAATGACCCTATCAGCCAGTTTGACAAAATAACATGGTTGTCGTACAACAAGTTGGTATCTCTCCTGGATTGGAGACGTAATGTCTTACTGAAGACCACACCTCACAAACAGGATAAACGTACACGAGGTGAGTGGAGTACAGGTACATACGCCACCTAACACCAGACATTGCTATCTCCACACAAACCGGATCTCCAATGACCTTCAAACCAGCCTATAACCAGCAGCAGCAGAGTACTGCCTTTGTTCTGTCACAGGTAAATTTACACAGGTAAGGTGTTTGATAACAGTCCTCCAGCTACCCAACATTCTACACACCACATACAAACAATAACAAAATGTGACACACAAACTGCTTTATTCTGTCAAAGAAATTGTGAAATGCAGCACGAAGCTTTAAATGTCACAGTAAGGCTATCATCTCCAGGTATCCCACAGTACAACAACTCTACACAAACTAATGACAGCCTGGCTTTACAGGTAATTTACTACAGGTTTTTAATAGCCCTAATGTTTCAGTTGTCAACAGAACTGTTTCTTATGAGAGCTAGGTAAAGCAAATAAACAAACATATATATACACCAGCCATGGTGACAGTAAGCCTCCTCCTGTTCCTCTTTCTCTGCCCTGTGGGAAAGCCTTTCCCTGAGCACCCTGACAGGTTTTATGACAGACAATAATGAATAACAGTATGATTAATGTTCTGGCAAGCAATTGCTTCAAGCTTGATAGAAGTGAACTATTTTTGTAGCTTTGCTCCTCAATGCTTGGCAGATAAAGGCATTAATTCAACACAGCCCCTTGAAACCTGACAGACAGTGTTTTGAGAGGAGCTGAGCCTATATACCTATGTAAATGTGGTAATGTATGGTGTGGGTGACCTTCACCTTGCCGATCTGACAGGATGAGTCATGCCTTGCCTTTCAGGTTAGCTGTATACTCACAACACCAGTCATGTAGATTTTACAAAAAACTGTGTCAGTGATCTACACAAAGAGATAGGGCCCAACTACCATCTGATAAGACCCACGATTATCACATTACAAGTCGATCTGCATAATATGTAAAATTTGAGGGGTGTACAATTTGTCTGCCTCTAGTTCAGGCCTCCACCAACCTTGGCTCAACAAAAACTAACTTCAAGATGGTACATACATGCTTTCAGGCTTATTTCATCTTAACAGTAAACAGTTCCCACAATCAAATAGGCCGTCCATGAAAGTCATGCCTGGTAAAATTTTCCCATCGAATAATTACATCTATTTTGACATGATCAGGTGGGCTGAATCATAAATCATGTTAGAGGCATTAAGTTTGGTTCTAAATGTGTAAGTTTATGGCCGTGTACCAAGTCTGGAGGTATTACCGGGGTATTACTGAGCCCCACTTATAGGCCTGCTCAGCATTACATCAAGTGGACATGAACAGGCATCCAGTTTGTGTAAATCAGGAAAAACATCAACAGATAGGTTTATAGGGTTCTGTACAAAGTCTTTACCATCTGCTGTTGGTTTGAGGAGTATTTTGAAAAATAAAAGACAAAATAGCCATCTCAAAACAGCAATATCTGACTGACAAAAATACCCATCACCAAATGGTAACTTATGTCATATTTTCATAACAGCTATCACATCATTGAATACAATTTCTTTCTCAATAAAGAAAAAAGATATTCCAAGATCATCTTCAATATACATTAAAGGTTACTACTACAAGTCCAGCATTGATTTTTACACCAGGGACGATGTCCACATTTTTAATGATATCTAACCTTCTACAACTTAGAAATGATTATCTCGGGGTAAAGCGCTGACCTTCCTTGAAAGCCTTGTAAGTCTACGTCCACAAGTCATGACCATTAGGACAAGGCCACTTCATCATAAATCTGTCCATTATGGTTGTGGACCAGCTATTTTTACATGCCATCATGTGACTTATTGAGTCTACGCCTAACACAGAATTACGCAAATGTATCTAGTTCACCAGACAGGGTCACCAATAACTAAGTTGACACAGCTTTTTCTCCTTGCAAGGGTTCTCCCTATTTCTGATACTGACAGAATGATTAGATACATAGCCAAGAAACACAGTATGTATACTACCCGACTGCCTTGTTTATTTCCAAACGACATACGTACATTAATATAATATTTCAGTAGAGTTGCCCGTTTTGCCTCTATTCATTGTGACATTGTCCATTTCATGTTGCTTTGCCCAGCCTTCCCATTGAACATGTGGCCTGCTTTCACCACCTCTCTATCCTGCCATTGTCCTGGGTGTATATATAGATGTGATTCTAAACCTTTACCTGGCCTACCTAGTCACACAAACACCTCCACCACATTGTGCAGATTAGCAAATATATTTTCATACATAACAATGGTCCAAGTGAAAATGAATTTTGCACAGCCAACTGAAAACAATCCAGATCAATAACGTAGTCCATACATAGAAGGGAGATTATTTATTTTTGGAATGTTGTATTAGTGAGGTGACCTCTCATGGTGAATCACTTGTAAGGGAACTGTTAATGTTCACAGTGCCCAAACTGTACTTATGCTCCAGGCACCCTGTCTTATTTTTGCAGGAACATGTTATGATCTTGCATGAATTTGACAAAGTGCTTTTCAGTAATATAGCTGGACGTATCCTAAATTACTACCTGTTGTGGGTACCAGGTCAACATGAGCCTTCACACTGTTTTGGGGGGTAAATAAGTACATCTGTACTGACCACCATCCTAGCTCTCTGCAGCTGATTACAAGCCAACAGTCCTTGGGCATTCCTGGACAGTGTATCTAGGTCATGGTTCCTTGGCAGTGGTTACAAACCAATGACCTGTAGGTGCACTGGTGGGATATCTGATGGCCTTGAGTAACTCCACTTGTATCTAGATCTGGTAATGGACTCAGGGGCAGCTGACATAATTACAAGTCTCTGCTGCCCAGGGCAGGCTAACTCCCGAGGGGTCCATACCATTACAAACATATAACAGCTGCCCGCTTTATTATTGTTCAAGGTCAAGGTCAGTCTGTGCCAGCTGTAGTATAAATACAGAGGAAGGAAAATTTCTTCTGGAAAATAAGTTAAGTGTTCTTTCCACCTAATGACAACATATCAACAAATTGTCCAAACTTTTGGTATCTTCATGGTAGCATTGTTTTGTACAAGTGGATACATGTTTCAACATTACAGATATTCTCAAATATAACCTGAAAACCAATATTACATCGAACATTTTTGTTTGTTTCCATAGTGCATGCATGCTCAATTGGTAATGCTGAAATCTAAGCTTTTATCGAGCTGTTGTCATGGTGATTGATCGGTACTACTTGAGAAATATGAGCAGTAGGATTTATTAGGTGTCAGGTTGATGTTATTAGATAGGGTACACTACACTTGATATTTGTGCTGTTTATACCTTGATATATATATATCAGTATTTTTAGTGCCATAAATACTTTACACATTCAATATTTAAGGGTAAACATAACAAAGTACACTCTCACACCGATGGCTGATCAACTAATACTATAGGAACTGTACAAAGGACATCTGATAACAATGGCTAACAAGGCATGGTGTTCCTTGCCACACGTTTGGATCAACAAAAGGTCTTTTATAAAGGCTATAATATAAGGGGCCAGTTTTATTTGATATTACAAAAAGGGGTCAGTTGTTGATGTCACTATGAGGGGTGTTGCCCAGAACATCATAAAGAAGGGGGGGGGGGGGGGGGGGGGGGGGTCATTGTACATGACACCACATAAAAGTGTCTTCATGTTGTACAGGACACTTGAGATGACGTCAGCTGTTAAAGATGTCCAAGAAAAGGGGCCTGTCTATTATCAAACAATGGAGAAGAGGCCTACAGTCGTACACAACATCACGAGAAGGTCAGGCCTACAGTCGCTTGTCAGGCCTACAGTGGTGCACAACATCACGACAAGGCCAATTTACATCAACACCACAGAGTAGGGGTAATTTTGTTCATGACAATACAGGAGGGGGTTAGTTGTACACGACATCACCAAGACAGGGTCAGTTGTACTGGACACCACAGAGAAGGAACCAGTTGTATATGAAACCAAAGAATGAGTCAGCTCTACTTGATTCAACAAAGGGGTCAGTTGTTATGAATGGAACCAGAAAAAGGGTGTTGTCATCACAAAGAAGGGGTTAGTTGTTATGAATGGCACCAGAAAAAGAATGTTGTCATCACAAAGGGGTTAGTTGTACATGACACATCGGGAAAGTGTTCACATGTACAAGATATTGCAAAAATTATGTCGGTTGTACATGACATGAGAAGGGGCCATATGACAGGAAAGTAGGAACGTAGGTACACAGATCAACATGTATAGAGTTTACAGTACGGTGTGACACTGGAAACAGGTGGCCCTTTGTGGGGGGGAGTTGGACCTAAGTTTTTACAACATTATATTGATACTTATTTGTTTTCTCTATCGTATTGATCTCGAACATGTATACATGTCTGTGTTTATTCATATAAACTCACTTTTATATTGATTTTGATTCTCTATATATTTGTCAACATAATGGCTTTGTAACATGTCTTATTGATCTTTTTGTGTTATTTTCCCTTGCTTGTAGTTTAATAAAGTATATATTTGTATCCCGGGGATCTATGGAGACTTTTTTGAACTGAAATACGTCAAAACACATGGTAGCAATACACAGATGGTATCAATAGAGGGCCTTACACTGGGGCTGGCATGTCCAGACAATCAGCTGGCATGTGTGTAAAGGTACCAAGTACAACCAGCCAGCGTGGTGTATTGTTCAGTACCGAGACACCAGGTAAACAAATTACTTAGGTGTATAAGTAAGCACCATGTGTGATATAAATCTCTTACAAATACCCAATGGTGGATGTTCGGGTGAGATAATTCTGGACACGCCACAGTCATCAGTTCATAGGTCATAATATAAATACTCAATCAATACCTATGTCAACGACATCTAGTAGTGGTCACAGATAGCAGTGGACAAATGGCTACAATATGACAACCGGGAAGATTGATTTTAAACACCGAGTTTTGGCTTTCATCGTTACAGTAAATACTTTAAAACAGGGTAATCTTCATATTTGAATGGAACAAGATTCGAAAAATTGCATAATCTAATGCAGTTTCAAAACAGTTCTTAAAAGACTAGATGGCCAAAAATATGGTGGGGTGAAACATTGGTGATTTTACTTACACTGGTAAAAATGTAATTAGAAAAGAAATCACCATGTACAAGTAACTGGTATAATTTGGCTACTGCTTGGTCAGGAATAGTGATATTCATAGTTTTGATAACGGTTTACTGAACCAAAAATTAACTATCAATAACTGAATCCTTTTCAAATGTATTTTAGTTCCTAGTTTTGGACTGACCTAATTCTAGTTCAGGGAGCTATTTCATACTAACATACCGAAATGATCTGTAACTTACATTAATATGCAGTGATAATAAAAGATAAAAGAACTGTTGTATGTTAATTTGTTTACATAATAACTTGAATATACAGTACACAGGTAACATTATACGGGCCTCTCTCTATTTTCATGTGTGGGCATAAAAAGAAAGATTACTACATCAAATTTTTTCCTAAAGAAATGTTGATATTAAATGTAAATTTCCAGATTTCAGATAATGTAATATTTACATACCTATACCGTCATACAATATAGAGGACAGATACAATGATAATAGAAGTAGGAGACTTACCGATGTGGACTGGAGGTCTTTATCCTTATTAGTTTGCCTTGTGCGTCTTGGCCCGATGCCCACTTCCACTCCACGTAATATAGAATCTACCACTGAAAATACACCACAGGATAGTGTCAACAATACAGTAGTCTATGTTATATAGAATGTTGTAAGGGAGTCCAGGTGGTAAGGCCAGTTACCTGGCTACACTACTGTTAATCACACTTGATAAGTCACTAACAAACCGGAGGTGGTTCGGATCAACTTAATGCTGTTCAGTAGAAGATGAAACGAATGTCAGGAGTGGTACATTAGGGTTGAAATGTATCCAAGTTGAATGTGAAATGCTCCAAAATGTAAGTGATATGAATCATCAGAGTGCAGGTGTAAGGCTGACCCAGCTAGACCACATCTAGGAGCTGACTTGCCACAGGCTGGGTGTTACAGATATAGTACAACATGGCAGGCACTGCCTAGGTATGTAGGTCACCACACAAACAACACTACCATCCACTAGCTTACTGTAATATTTCTCTGAAATAAAATCATCAACAACTGACAATCACATTGAGTGTTCAAACCAATGAAAAACCCACGATATTCTATCACAAACCTGAATTAACTTACCCTGACATTGATACAGTGATTCTCCATGAAAACAAAGACTACACCATAAAATTATGATGGTAGGCCACTATGATAGCCTGTTTAACCTCTATGGAAATAGGTAAGTAATAAACAGTAAGTTATAACTCCATCTGTACAACGGAAAACTCCCCAGTTTGGAGGCTGTTAATCAACACTCCATCCAGACAAGTACATAGAGCAGAAGATAGAAGCCAGCTACTTCCTGCTGGAGAGTAAGGGTGAAGGTGAGGGCTGAGTCAGATATGTTAGAGGCTGATGGCTGATGTGTCTAGTGGTGGTGGTGGTGGTGGTGGTACCAGCACTAATGACCTGTGACATGGTCTATCATTAGACCGACAGTGTGTCCAACACCAGACCAGCAAATCAATACTAAACCAGCAGGCAAGGGTAGAGGTGGAGACAAAGTCTTACCAACATGGACAATATAGATATCTGATAATCAGTATTGAGGTAAAACAAACTATACAGCACAATTCTAATACATAATAGAGGTGAATGTCCCGATACCCTAAGTCCATAATGAATGTACAGCATGATACACAGAAAAGAAACAACCGAGGTATATTATGAGATCAGATGCAGGTGCTCAACATAACATTTGTACTTCATACCATTCTGGAATGTTGTGATCCAATGTGAATCAATAGGAAGGATACAACAAAACCAATTTTGAGTTCCTCACTCTCCCTTTTCTCAAATTAAGTTGAATGTCAGAAGACCTTACCTTGTTTTTGAAACGCAAATTTTTATTCATTTGGGTGTGCTGATGTTATGCATAGTTAACCAATTAACCAAGTACACCTTATGTTTGATAAAACAAAAAGAAACATATGATCAATGCGCTATACTCATTCCCAGATCAGTGTCTTGAATAAGGGATCACATGGTTTGATTTTTGATACCGAGGTATTTGTGTACGATACTGTACAATGGGTAATTTTCATAGTAGTGTTATATTAATGTTTTTTGCAGAAGGATTCAATTATGAATTCAACAATGTAGCAACGATTCCCATTTCAGACATTCGAATCTTGTTGGACACCAAAGACAAACAGAAATAGAAAGTATATAACATATATACAGTTTGATTGACAAATTTCCTCATGAATTAAATGGCAACTGAAATTGCTTTTCATTTACGCTATAATCAGAGTTTACTGTTAAAATGTTGATACCAACACATCAAAATAATTCAGTTTTAAAATACAACAGCAGTATTTCAGTATAGTAAACAAAGTGTCTGTGAATCATACATGTGGGGCCCCCACCTTCCTTTTCACTTTGATGGAAATGGAGCGGAGCACAAAATCTAAATCACAGAAATGGAACTTCAGGTAAAGTCTAAGCAAATCTAGTAAATTAGGAAATTGAGGTCACAGTGACCTACATATCACATATTTGTGCAGCAGGATGTAGTTACCTATGCCATTTGATGACTGTTGGGACTGTTAGTATTGGAGTAATGGAACTTAGCACCAAGTCTAATACCAATGTTGTATGGTCTGAGGAAGTGATTAATGTCCTGATCACTTCTTTATGGGGCATTAAAACGGGTCTCAAACAGTGACGATCCTTTACCTTTCTGTTGTCAATTACTGACACATAAAGTCCTCATTCATGACACATGCATAGCCAACACTCAAAATCAATGATGTTATTTAACTCCAATAGGGAATAGACTATCGAGACCTGAGGCACATTAAGTTTGATATCAATGTAATATTTATACTAACCCCTAAACCCACCAACAAGATCCCACACCAGTATTACATTGCAGGTGTTCGATGAGCCATCTATTCAAAATTGTATAACTATCACCAAGATAAGGTTTTAGATTATATCATTTCAATCTGGAGCTGTCAAATACAAGTCTGATAAAGCCAAAACGGGCACAGTGATGAGACAAAACTATACTAAATTACAGTACATCTGTGTGACAGTGTCAGCCACCTCCCTACCCGGCTCTACTCAGTAAATCAATATTAACTGATCAGGTTATGAATTCAGCTCTGTAATGAGACCTCCACTTCTCTACAATCACACCATTACATCACAATGTATCCAACAAGCTATTATCACACAATTTATTCCAATAGTTGTTAGCTGCGTTGTATGAAATCCATCCTCTCCCCCTCCGAACTTACAACAGCTATATCCTAGATCTAGAGTTCTATAAACTATTCCTTACAAAGCTAGTAAAGATCACCCTCCTTCCTTTCAATTTTGCACTGAATTTTGAAGGGACAAAATGTACATGTGTCAAAATAAAAATCTCTCCTCCATTAACACCAGCTGTGACCAGCTAATTACAAAATGAGGTATCAAATGAGCTGATAACGAGGACTGCTCACTACAGAAATACCACAAACAGGAAACAGGAAGGTGGTAACCATCCCCAGGAAGACGAAGCGGTAATGTATTAGAAGGAAGATCCTGTGTATAGACAGGAAAGGTCACTCAAAGGTAGTATGTGCACACAGCAACATAGATACTGGCCAATGAAAACACAATCGGTGATGTAAGTCTAGGTGCTGGTGAAGAGATCTTATACTAACGGCTACAGAGCAGGTGTAAAGCAATGAGATATCCACCAGCAGAAAGAAGCATAAAAAACACATAAAAGAAACAAGCAACAATGTATGCAAAGCTAGGTGACTACTAAGTAAAAGGACGAAACACCAAACACAATGTATGCAGAGCTAGGTCGCAGTCTTTAACTTTATTGCAGAGCAAGTTAGTGGTGTAATACTGGAAAGGACACCAAACACAATGTATTACACCAAACACAATGTATGCAGAGCTAGGGCGCAGTCTTAAACTGTATTGTAGAGCAAGTTAGAGGTGTTATACTGGAACTGACACCAAACACAATGTATGCAGAGCTAGGTCGCAGTCTTTGACTATATTGTAGAGCAAGTTAGTGGTGTTATACTGGAACTGACACCAAACACAAAGTATGCAGAGCTAGGTCACAGTGTAATACTGGAACTGACACCAAACACAAAGTATGCAGAGCTAGGTCGCAGTGTAATACTGGAACTGACACCAAACACAATTTATACAGAGCTAAGGCCGCAGTCTTTAACTGTATTGTAGATCAAGTTAGTGGTGTTATGCTGGAACTGACACCAAACCCAATGTATGCAGAGCTAGGACGCAGTCTTTAACTGTATTGTACAGCAAGTTAGTGGTGTTATGCTGGAACTGACACCAAACCCAAAGTATGCAGAGCTATGTCACAGTGTAATACTGGAAGTGACACCAAACACAAAGTTTTCAGAGCTAGGTCACAGTCTTTAACTATATTGCAGAGCAAGTTAGTGGTGCAATACTGGAAAGGACACCAACCACACCGTATGCAGAGCTAGGTCTCAGTCTTTAACTGTATTGTACAGCAAGTTAGTGGTGTTGTACAGGACAGGACACCAAACACAATGTCTGCAGAGCTAGGTCGCATTCTTTAACTGTATTGCAGAGGAAGTTAGTGGGGTCATACTGGAACTGACACCAAACGCAAAGTATGCAGAGCTAGGTCACAGTCTTTAACTATATTGCAGAGCAAGTTAGTGGAGTTATACTGGAACTGACACCAAACTCAATGTATGCAGAGCTAGGTAGCAGTCTTTGACTATATTGTAGAGCAAGTTACTGGTGCAATACTGGAAAGGACATCAAACACAATGTATACAGAGCTAGGTCGCAGTCTTTTACTGTATTGCAGAGCAAATTAGTGGTGTAATACTGTAAAGGACACCAAACACAAGGTATGCAGAGCTAGGTCTCAGTCTTTAACTGTATTGTACAGCAAGTTAGTGGTGTTATGCTGGAACTGACACCAAATACAAAGTATGCAGAGCTAGGTAGCAGTCTTTGACTATATTGTAGAGCAAGTTATTGGTGTAGTACTGGAAAGGACACCAACCACACCGTATGCAGAGCTAGGTCTCAGTCTTTAACTGTATTGTAGATCAAGTTAGTGGTGTTATGCTGGAACTGACACCAAACCCAAAGTATGCAGAGCTAGGTAGCAGTCTTTGACTATATCGTAGAGCAAGTTAGTGGTGTGATACTGGAAAGGACACCAACCACACCGTATGCAGAGCTAGGTCTCAGTCTTTAACTGTATTGTAGATCAAGTTAGTGGTGTTATGCTGGAACTGACACCAAACCCAAAGTATGCAGAGCTAGGTAGCAGTCTTTGACTATATTGTAGAGCAAGTTATTGGTGTAGTACTGGAAAGGACACCAAACACAATGTATGCAGAGCTAGGTCACAGTCTTTAACTATATTGCAGAGCAAGTTAGTGGTGTAATACTGGAACTGACACCAAACACAATGTAAGCAGAGCTAGGTCGCAGTCTGTAACTGTATTGTAAAGCCAGTTAGTGGTGTTGTACAGGAAAGGACCCCAAACACAATGTATGCAGAGCTAGGTCGCAGTCTGTAACTGTATTGTAAAGCAACTAGGTCGCAGTCTTTAACTGTATTGCAGAGCAATTTAGTGGTGTTATACTGGAACTGACACAAAACACAATGTATGCAGAGCTAGGTCGCAGTCGTTAACTGTATTGCAGAGCAAGTTAGTGGGGTTATACTGGAACTGACACCAAACACAATGTATACAGAGCTAGGTCGCAGTCTTTAACTGTAATGTAGAGCAAGTTAGTGGTGTTATACTGGAACTGACACCAAACACAATGTAAGCAGAGCTAGGTCGCAGTCTGTAACTGTATTGTAAAGCAAGTTAGTGGTGTTGTACAGGAAAGGACACCAAACACAATGTATGCAGAGCTAGGTCGCAGTCTTTAACTGTATTGCAGAGCAAGTTAGTGGTGTTATACTGGAAAGGACACCAAACACAATGTATGCAGAGCTAGGTGCAGTCTTTAACTGTATTGTAGAGCAAGTTAGTGGTGTTATACTGGAACTGACACCAAACACAATGTATGCATAGCATGGTAACCAGAATAGACACCAAGAACCATGTATACAAAGTAGGATATATGCATTAAACAAGAAAAGATGTCTATTGGTAATGTATGTAAAAATAGTTGCTGACCCAATTCCTGAGAACTAACAGGTAGGATACTTTCCCGAGAACTAACAGGTAAAATACTTCCTTTATTTCAGACAAATTTTCACAACTTTACGAATAATTGAAATGTTTAGATTAACCGAACACGAAGAAAATTTGTAATGGGTAGGATACATTCCTAAGAACTAACTGACATAGCAGCACAACTTGAATCCACTTACTCAGGATTTGTTTGCTATGTTGATTTTTTATACGGTGCCAAAAATAGCCCACCATCGAGTTGAAATTTGTGCACAAGTAACATTACAGACCTTTAGACACGAGATAAAACTTGGCATGCATGAGCTGCTATAACAAGGTAATTGGGATCCCTACACATTACCAGCCTTATCTACCGGCTTACAACACATATCTTCCTCAAGGCTCCAGATCAAATCTCTGTTCCCTGAATATTCAAAATCCTTCTAGATACTCATCTTTTTTTATACCAATATTTTGAATCCAAATTTATCGTAGCATCTGTGGGCAATCATCAAATGTTTATGTATATTGCAGACATTTGATGTGTACATCACCCTCACTGGCGATAGGATCAGCCAAACCTTGCCATATTATCTCCCCACGGCTTCTTATCTAGAATATATGCTAATTCTGCTTGATTAAAATAATGCTCATGTTGTGTGTTATGCGTCATTTCTCACTTACAGTCTACTAGATTTTCAGTAACTGTTTTATTTCTATAAGATTACATTTTATTGATTATGCTAAAACCTTTACTGTTAAGAAATTGATTTTACCAACAAAAACTTACTGACCTGAAGAGGTTTTCACCACCTAAACTGCATGATTATTTTGCCAAACCCTAATACAAACTCTGTGTTGATAAATATCTACTGAAGTCATCATTATTATTAGCATTTCCGATAGTGAGAAACGCAGACATGTCTTTCTGTAATACTCTGGTACACAAATACTGTAAAAGCCGACATTCAATGGGGCAGTTGTAATTTATCAGGTCTACCTTACCATTCTACAACATGAATCATCTTGACAGAACTTTGAGAAGAATTTCAAAATGATTTCCTTTTATATGACATTTCCTTTAAAATTGTATATTTGATCTTTAGAAAGAAAAGAAAAAAAAGTTGAATATGTGTTTGACCTGCGAGACCGAAATTCATGTTAAATTTTGTTTTAATGATTTGGAAATACAAATGTAATTAAGGCATGACATATGAAAAGTGAGTCATTGATCAGGGGATAAGGTGTTGAGTGAAAGTAGTTCAGGGACGACTCTGTCAGCAGCAGGCATCCATCAGACATCCTACATATCATTGCCCTACAATTACACTTCAGCCTTGAACACAGCAAATTCTGACAAATGGCCACACAAACAGCAGCAAATGAAACACACAAGACTGCTTCATTGATTTCTAATTATTTTTCAGTGTTAATCAACCTGTTTTAATGACGTGTTGAAATATAAATGAGATACCAGGAAACTAAGGGAAGCGACAGATTAAAAAGATGAAGATGAGAATTGGATGTAGAGGAGAATGGCATGCTCTAGCTCTTTCAAAAGATATTCCTTATGATTAGAACAAGCATGCGAGATGATTATCCTATCTTTATTGAAAGCTATTATGATAAAATCTTATCCATCATCTACATAGCTGGTATGCATGACTTAACTGTACACAAAATATATCTGTTTCATCAGATGTAGTCAGACAGATGCCCTATAGTACCAATACTGTGTTACAAGTTATCACTAACACCAAGTGAACTTTTTATCAAGATGTAAGAATAAATTGTGATGTAATCTTTATTAATCTCTTTCTTATTATCACATTCACTACAGTGTAGCATAGGCTACAGTAGAGATAAAATGACATCATACAGGGCAACAGAAAGGGATACTGGGCATTTGTAATAGGAAGCAGGGCAATAAAGCAAACACAGGGCATCAGATTGGGATACAAAGATAGAAAGCAACACAGAGGGGAACAAGAGAATGGAGGGGACCAGGGCAACTCGGGAGGATATAGGGCATGGAGAAAACACAGGGCAAAACAGGAGAAATATGGCTACAGAGGAGAAAAAAGTTGATGAAGGGAATATACAGGGATATACAAGTTGAGGAGGAGCAAAAGTCAACTGATTGGGGGGGGGGCACAGTACATTGAGGGGATTCAAGGAAATACAAGAAAGGGGTAAACACAGGGTACAAGGGCACATAAATGTTAAGACTAGGAGATGGGTATAAGGCATGGTACAGAGGAGAAGTGTTGCATGGTACAGAGGAGAAGTGTCATATGCACCAATGACAGGGTACAGGGCAGCAGATGGATGGATGCCTTGGGATAGGTACACAATAGGCAACAGAGCAATGCAGACCAAGGTAAGAGTGTATAATAATGACAATAAGAAGGTAACAGACAGGGACAGAGGACGCAGAAGGTACAGGTCATCAGATGGTTCACTGGGCAACAGAAGACAAAGAGGGGTTCATTATATATTACACTGGAACCTTGTAGGTCAATATGGAGGCAGACCAGTGGATGTATATGATACAGTACAGAAGGGATTGTAGCAAGGGAAGAGTGTTGGTAGGGGAAGTCAAAATGTTGGTAACTCAGAAGGACGTAGCACCAGACAAGGTGAGACACTATCAGTACAGTGGTATAAACAAAACAAAGTCAGGCCCTATTTATATAACAGTACAGGTATAAACAGTCTGGGAGTTTGTGTTTCACTGATCGTCAATAAAAAATAACCGGAAGCTATCCCTTTTGGGAACTAGTGTTTTTAATTTGAATGGATGATGCATAGAGTTAGATAATTTGATAATCATGTTTCTAATTACGGCAAGCATATCAGCAGCAACATAACACACCACATAGCAGGCACGCCACAGTATCTTATGTGCATGCTTACAAACCCTCCAAACGATGCAGCACAACCAATACTGGCATGCCATCAAACTATAAAAAGAAAACGCAGTTTGAGCTAAGGAGAAATGGAAGAAAATTGATACAGAAGCCACAGGAATGTACAAAATCAGTCCTAAAATCGACAAAAAGGAAGAAATTATGAAACAGAAGAAGTTTATTAGATTTTCCAACTGACACAATTACCATACGAGCCACCATCAGGCCGATACCAAATCAATGTACTTGGTTATTAAATTATCTAGCCAGACAAGGCAAATATGTGGTGTTGTGGGGTTCTGTGATGACGGCCATCAGGGCCAGAGGTTACAGGCACAGTGTTCACTCACTCATGCCTGGCTGTCCTCTCCACTCCACCAGGTTGTGATATTGATTTTTTGACAACACTAGATCAAACAGACCCCTTGTCACCCCCAGTTTGGATTCCTGCTAGCAGTTACATTACACATCATTATCCCAATGAACAGAGTGAAGCAACTGAAGGAGATTGACAGCCCTCTAACAGGGGTTCAGAACGGGTTATATTTTATCTATAAAAAACAATGACTTTGTTTTAGTAGTGGTGTGATACAAGACTTGTGTAAAAGTACATAAAAGAGGGACCCCCACCCTGTTGGCAAGTAGTGTTAACTCTTTCAGCCCCAACACTGTTTACTGATAGTAGTGCCCCAGCACCCGATGAGGCTGGCTAGGGCTGGCTAGGGCCCAGGCCCTAATTGACCAGCTACACTGGCCAGTGGTCTGAGATGGGGTAGTTACATTAAAACACTCATAATGCTGATTTACATTTCTTTTTTTATAATTACATTTTTGAAATAGAATAATAAATAAATAAATTGAGAAATAATTAATACAAACATTATGAGCACATAAAGAGGCTATATAATGACAATGCCATGCAAATGTAAATAATAAAACTCTCAACATAGTGTAGTAAACAAGTCATAGCAGCAGTCAAACACACCAGACAGGGCTGTGACAACTACATCAGGTCACATAGCTCTGCACTACCTAACAAAAACAGGACCAGAAATAAAAGTAAATTATAAACAGTACTAGGTGTCTAAGTTTGGCATCTTGACCTAGACATGATCTATCAATACGCAGCACCTTGTGTAAACACACAATACACTGAGGAGACAACACCTAACAACCAGAACATATGCTACTGTACACATGCCACAGCAGACAAGCCCTAAAGTACAGGGGTACCCTTAGCTCTCTCCGTCTCGATGATTCACTACTCTGTGTGCAATGTGGTCCTAAAAAATATTTATCCATTTCCATGTATTGACAAAGGAAAAATGCAATATACAAGGTGTGAGGATTAGGGCTATGTAAATTCAGGTATGAAGTACATGTCTCTCAGACACCCCTGCGCCCCCTTTCCAAACTCTTTATCAACAGCATATCCTTAGACCGCTCCCAGTCAATGCTGATGTGTCATGTCCCCAAGCCTCTGTCTGTCTACAATCTGATGGTGCTAAGACGGTATCATTTTGAAGTCTCTTGATCCCAATGAGATCCATTATAACAGTATTGTCAATATACTCCCCCCCCCCCCAACCATGTAAGGTTTACTACCCCCTCCCCCCAACCTTTCCTGTTAACTACACCATCCCCAATTCCTTTGCACTAACCACTGATCTGAATCCCTTCTCTTCGTTTAAATATCTTGATCCCAATGAGATCCATTATTATGGTATTGTCAATATTTAGACTTAGGTTCACTATTTATTCCCCCCCCCCCAACCATGTAAGGTTTACTATCCCCTCCCCCGCAACCTTTCCTGTTAACTACACCATCCCCAATTCCTTGCATCACCCAACCCACAACCCCTCCCATTATCTTTCGATTCACCAAGGAACCCCCTACTTTCTTTCATCTTCAATATATTGATTTAAGATGAGAAACTCTTGTTAAGAACCAGAACAATAATCAGGTAGATTTCCCCTTGGTATTTCCAATGGCTTCTCTATGTCCGAGTATAAGAGCATCAACCTTCCTAATCCCCAGCTATAAAACCAACCCAGAAAGAAACACAATGTCTCTCTGACATTTCCACAATTTATAATCACATTCTTTCTCCTCAATCCCATTAACACCTTACAAGAGGGCAATTTAGAATTCAACAGTTTTGGTATGTAAAGATTAGTGTATTCCCTGTTGAGCCCTTGCCATTCCAATCCCATTATTTGGTACATCCTTGGGATCATCATGGCTCCATTCTGTGCCTATAGAGCCACTTGAGGTTGTTGTTGGCCCCTCTACCCTCAGGGGCCCCAGCCATGGCGCAGACATAACCCCATAATGAAGAATGTTTTTTATGGGCCACAAGCAGGCAGACTGAGAATCAATACCTTGTGCGCATCAGGCTCACAAAACACCATAATAAATGGTCTGGTACAGAAAATCAATTCAACTTGGTCCTATGATTACAAGGGCTGCTATCCAAGGAGGGCTGCTCATCATTCAGGTCACCCAGGCATTGTGAGCTCCTTACAATAATGCAAGTGAGTCCTAGAGCCTTTGTATTAATATGCTAATAAGACTGTCCTAGGGGGCCAATACACAATGAGACATCTCCCATGGAACAATGACCCAGTTTGTCCAAAATGCTTAAACTGAAAATTCATATTCTCTTGGGGTTAAATCAGACAGTCTCACTAGGCCCTGCTTTAGAAGAGCCAGACAGTCTCACAAGGCGCAGGCCTGCGTTAGAAGAGCCAATGGTGTTTATGTGGAAACATCTTTGTCTGATGGCCGGTGTAGACCTAAATCACAGACCTAGCTGCACCTGCTACTGCAGCGAGGATTGCCGAGCCTTATGATGCAGAGACCACAGACCCCAGAAAAGATGTGGAATTAAGATAAAAAACAAAATGGATGTTATTTGCAGCTGCAATGCAGACTAGAGAAAAAGTGATTAGGACAACCCAGTGCTATTAAATCAAGCCTTTTTTTGGCAATAAATCTTGTTGTAGTGGCTTTGCCATGAATCCATTATTTCAGATTAGGAATGCATTAAATTTGCAAATACCAATTTATTTTAAAAAAAATTGCCAGATGAATATGAAACATTATTCAATACTCAACTTTTGATTCCTGTAAAGGACATAGGGCATGTTTTCATGATTTTTTCTCAGTGTTGAATCTGATGTAAAACTCCAATGATTTGAATTGTTTTGGATTTCTCATTAAACACGAGAATTCCATGGAAGTGTATTTTTGTTGCCTGTTCCAGCTATCTTTGGTGGAATGATGTTTGATGTGCTTTCACAAATTCCGAAATGGCTACTGGCAGCCATGTTGATTTTCAGATTTGGGTCAAACTTGGACCCTGAAAGGGTTAGGGATAGTATTGGGACATGCAGGAAGTTTCATGAGAATCAAAGCATGTCTTCATGGGTTATTACATGGAAACTCTGGGACATTCCACAAATTCCAAGATGGCCACTGGCAGCCATGTTTTATTTTCAGATTTGGTTCAAAATTGAACTAGAGTAGTTATCACTCGCATTGGGGTACCAGACCATGTGTGGATGATGCCGATGAGATGACGACATGATCCCTACATGTCTCTTTGCTTTGTAAGCAACACAAAATCAATTACACAAGTTTCTCGTGATATTTACATCCACAAAAGTCATATCAACCCTTGGTCTTCAATTTCCAACCATGGGAATTTGAGTTTGCAAAAAATTTAGGCAAACATTGGTTTACATACTGTTTAATACTTCAATCTAATTGCACATGGGAAACTTAACCATTAACCCATTATGTAAACTATTACTGTTGAAGTACACAAATTTCAGATTGCAGAAAACTTAATGGCATGATCACTACTGGTTCATGCTAATGAGAATGTCAGAGATTGCAGAGGGCTGTAATATATAGACACTCCAGCATCCCTGGTAGTCCAGATCGCCCACCAGAACAGCACTTCAGCATTCATCATTTGACAGTAAAGCTAGAAAATGATTAAATTACAGTTACATAATACACAGTGGTACGTGCAGAGCAACATAAAGGTCACACATACAAGGACATGGCAACCGTGGGTTTGATAGAAAACCCAGCAATACAAGCCAACTCTCATCAATCTTTTTACACATGTCCGATAAACCATGGAGCTGGGAGAAGATGTCTATTCCAGCCTGCCAAAATTATAACACAAAAGAACAACAATAACAGTATACTACACGTCTGAAATGTACTACAAAATCTGGTAGTCATTGCATAGCCATGTCATAGATAGAACACAACTATGCCACTAGTCTATTGATTTACCCAACAAAACTTGTTTATGTAGAAACCTAACCATAACACACACCATGATATGGTAAAGCTGGAATAGCACCATGTATAATTAATTAGTAGTATTGTAGGTAGTGTTTCTGTTCCCTGTCTTTGTGCCTCTGTATGTCAATTAGTCTGTGGGTGCAGTCAAACAGAGCCTGTGGTTAATGTACACAACTCTATACAACCTGAATTCATCAGCATAGCACCTGTCATTTATTGATGACAGAAGACTTCCTCCCTGACCCCAGTTATCCAGTGCAGTAGAGCTGTGTCCCCTAATGAATGACAGCCAGGGGGACAACCCATAGCTATCTACACAGGTATGTTCTCTCCATCCCATCCAGGCTAATCACAATCTACTACCAACATACCAAAGATGCATGCCACATAGACAAATGCTTGGAAGGTTTCCACAAAGAAGTTATGGTTGTTGGCCAGGAATGCTGTTTTGGCAGGATCTATTCTACAGTGATGTTAGGAATAGGTAGTGGCACTTATGGGTGCAAGTAAAATTGGGCAAGTGTTTACAAGCTCTAAATAACAAACCATAGGGCTGGCAGAGGGCCAAACATACACATCCCACTTACAGGAGGGAAGGAGCTTTGCAGGTACACCAATTAACAGCCAAGGAAAGGGGAGGAGGAATTAGGTACACCAGAAGATTGAGATGGTCAGGGAAGGAAGCTAATTCTCCTGTAGTCTAGGGAGACAGGAGGCATGTGCAAGGATTGCAGATCAAATCAAAGTGAACAACATCATGGTTGATCCCCAAATTCTTTCCTGGTTCTACTGCATGACATTTAAATGATGTAAACAGCTACTGGGCCATGTGTTTACTGCTTCAACAGCAAACATGGTCACATCCCTTAAAGCCTCAACAATTTCAACAGTTGCTTATTTCAACATCTACATCTTCAATCGATATATGTAAACATATCCACCCAATTGTATTGAGGGCAGCTGTGTTTCCTGTCCAATAGCCGTTTTATCCATCTGCAACCCAGCCCCAACATAAACAGTACAAAAATCTAAAGTTCTTTTTGGCATTTACCATTTAGTGTTAGTGACTACAGTGATTTGTAAAATGTTTATCTCCAGACTTGTAGTTCTGTACAGCATGCAATGCTTTCAATGTTTTTGGCGACTCCCCTTCCCATGATTTTGACTTTGGACCTTATAAAAACATCACACTTAACAACTGTCTAAGGGACAGATCATGTCTTTGAAGTTTCATTATAATATTAAGACGATAAGGAGCAGCACTTTGGACAAAACTTTATAGAAAAAGGGACACAACTCACAATAAAATTGTCAAAATCAAAACCAAATCTCATTTGCACAACACTTATCCTGTGTACCAAATAAACTGGAACTCATTGAGATAATAAACAGCAGGAAAACCACTATCAACCTTTGTTATTAACGTAAACAGTAACGATATAAACCTAGCTAGCACCAGCCAACACCAAGAGATCATCACAATGGAGATAAATCTAGGTGAACTCCAGCCTCCAGCACCAAATGTCAGTTCCAAATGAGGAATAGAGAATCTAACATTGGATGACCCTGTGGCCATATATATCAGTGAAACAATGAATGTGCCAAAGCTAATAAAAGGTAGGCTTACAGGAGAGATCAATAGGTGTAATAGAAGATTCACATCCAGATCAAATTGCAGCCATTTCCCTTATTGCCTTAATTACCAGCCTGATCATGTTGGATTCATGCTAATTGGTAAATGATTATTTAAACCACGATGCAAAGGTTAAAGGTCAAATCTATGGAATTAATATTAATATTTACAGTCTTTATTTGAAACTTTCAATTACTATTCAAACTTGGTAAATCTGAATTCAGAAAACATCTTTTTCTTTCCTTTTGTTGTCTTTTCATTCCCACTTGGTACTTCTGGATTGAAAAATATCAATTATTTTCCATTTTTTTCATATATTTTTTTTGTAATTCTTACATGTCAAGTAAGTATGTATTTAAAAACATTGCGTTTGGTCACATGCAGTATGAAGGTGTTCTACAATAACTCTGATCGTCAACAAGTACCTGTGATATTATCTAAAAGATGCACAGTGACTCCATTGTTAAAGTGTTGAAAGCATTTCTAGCTAACACAAGTCAGCTATTGAGATGTTACAGGGAAGCCAGAGGCCTTTATTACTAAACACGTTTTAAAAAATAGGTCAGAACGTTCTTAGCTGCCACTTACTGGTTTGAAAGTTATGTTGCCAACAGGGTGACTTGCCAACACTATAAATATTCTTCTTACCTAGGCTCTGCGGCATATGAACGGTAATTTAAAATAGTTACCTAGTCCAAAATACCTCCTCTTCTTACTTAATGACACATAAGACAAATTTATGGGATTTTTTATGAAAAATGTACACGGCTCAATAACATAAATATTACCATCTGCTTGTAAATGTTTAACCATGCTATCTTTTGTATCCTATTTTGAATCCTCGTCAGTAGATAACAATTGGCTGATTGTGTATATAACACCTCTATAGTGTTGTCAGTACCAATCACATAGCCTTATATCAGTGTCTGCTGGGCAGGCATCTCCTATCAGACATCCAATCAAACCGGGCAGTCTATAAAGCCACGGCCTGCAGCTTTGTCTAACACACAGAAATTTCTCTGAATATTTATTTACTGAAATAGCTTTATTGATAGTATTTACTGTACTACTGTCTACTGACCTAATTTACTCAAGGTCTACTGACCTAATTTACTCTAGGTCTACTGACCGTATTTACTCTAGATCTACTGACCTAAGTTACTCTAAGTCTACTGACCTAAGTTACTCTAAGTCTACTGACCTAATTTACTCAAGGTCTACTGAACTAATTTACTCTAGGTCTACTGACCTAATTTACTCTAGGTCTACTGACCTAATTTACCCTAGGTCTACTGACCTTATTTACTCTAGATCTACTGACCTAAGTTACTCTAGGTCTACTAACCTAATTTCCTCTAGATCTACCAACCTAATTTACTCTAGATCTACCGACCTAAGTTACTCTAAGTCTACTGACCTAATTTACTCAAGGTCTACTGACCTGATTTACTCTAGGTCTACTGACCTAATTTACCCTAGGTCTACTGACCTTATTTACTCTAGATCTACTGACCTAAGTTACTCTAGGTCTACTAACCTAATTTACTCTAGATCAACTGACCTAATTTACTCTAGATCTACTGACCTAATTTACTCTAAGTCTACTGACCTAATTTACTCTTGATCGACTGACCTAATTTACTCTAGGTCTACTGACCGTATTTACTCTAGATCTACTGACCTAAGTTACTCTAAGTCTACTGACCTAATTTACTCTTGATCAACTGACCTAATTTACTCTAGGTCTACTGACCTAATTTACTCTAGATCTACTGACCTAATTTACTCTAAGTCTACTGACCTAATTTACTCTAGATCAACTGACCTAATTTACTCACGGTCTACTGACCTAAGTTACTCTAGGTCTACTGACCTTATTTACTCTAGATCTACTGACCTAAGTTACTCTAGGTCTACTAACCCAATTTACTCTAGATCTACTGACCTAAGTTACTCTAAGCCTACTGACCTAAGTTACTCTAAGTCTACTGACCTAATTTACTCTAGATCAACTGACCTAATTTATTCACGGTCTACTGACCTAAGTTACTCACGGTCTACTGACCTAAGTTACTCTAGATCTACTAACCTAATTTACTCTAGATCTACCAACCTAATTTACTCTAGATCTACTGACCTAAGTTACTCTAGGTCTACTAACCTAATTTACTCTAGATCAACTGACCTAATTTACTCTAGATCTACTGACCTAAGTTACTCTAGGTCTACTGACCTAAGTTACTCCAAGTCTACTGACCTAATTTAATCTAGATCTACTGACCTAATTTACTCTAGGTCTACTAACCTAATTTCCTCTAGATCTACCAACCTAATTTACTCTAGGTCTACTAACCTAAGTTACTCTAGATCAACTGACCTAATTTATTCACGGTCTATTGACCTAAGTTACTCACGGTCTACTGACCTAAGTTACTATAGATCTACTAACCTAATTTACTCTAGGTCTACTAACCTAATTTCCTCTAGATCTACCAACCTAATTTATTCTAGATCTACCAACCTAATTTACTCTAGATCTACTGACCTAAGTTACTCCAAGTCTACTGACCTAATTTAATCTAGGTCTACTGACCTAATTTACTCTAGATCTACTGACCTAATTTACTCTAGGTCTACTTACCTTATTTACTCTAGATCTACCAACCTAATTTACTCTAGGTCTACTGACCTAAATTACTCTGGTCTACCAACCTAATTTACTCTAGGCCTACTGACTTAATATATCAGATTATATCATTAATGTAGTCTTTAAAAATTCTAGAACAACAAAGTTGCTCTAGTAGTTGAAGTTTTCAGACCGAAAATATTTTGGACAAAATATTTGTTGTTGTAGTCCTAGTCCGAGTTTTCAGATATAGATCATCTCCGACTATATAGTTAGTATAATAATCTCGGCCAATATCTTCAGACATAAAATATCATAAAATACTTCAGTAGTCTTAGTTGAAGTTTTCCGACCTAGGATACTTGGACAATACATATTTACTGAAATGCATTTGTAGCTTTACTCCTAGTATTTACTCTAGGTCTATCAACCTCAGATATCACTGACTATATAAGTACTACAGTAGTGTTAGTCAAAGTCTTCAGGCCTTGAATAGTGCTGTCCCAGTGTTGTATTGCGCTAGTATTTCTCTACCTATTCACAGTAGGTCTCTTACCCTGACGACCTTATTTATTTATTTACAGTAATAGCTTTACACTGGGCCCACAGAACAAGTATTCCACCAACATTATGATCATGTTAAATGATGCAGCATCTCAGGGCAGAAAGTTGAACCACACCGACCATTTGGCATACATCCAGCAGGTGACAGTTCCAAGGATTATTAGGCTTGGAAGTAAACACCACTTAGCCAGACTAAATATCAGCCATTTCCCACATAATGTGGTGGCGGCTCAAACATCTACAGAACACTAGAGTACAGCACAAAGGTTGTGAGTATACCATCACATATAGTTACATACAAACAGGCATAACAGTGCCAGTCCAGACCCATAATCACACCATGTGAATGGCGGTGATGACTTCCTTCTGTCACTCCAGTCAGCACTTCCACAGGAAGCCTAATGGAATATCAAATATGTCTATACAGACATCATAAACTTTAATGGAAGCTGTACCACAACAAAAGTGTTCTTTACCAATGAGTGTTGCACTAGGTGTACCGGCTACATGTAGATATGTAACTATCAGCATTGTATTTAGTATGGAAGGGTTAAATCTAAAATCTGAAATTATAGCAATAAGTGGTCAGGTGTGTTTGCTTTACAGGGTGGACTGAAGTAATATTCTGGTTTAACTCATTCACCTCTGAAATTTCATGATGACCTATTCTAACCTTTGAATTGGAAGAGTTTAATTGTGTCTTCAGGGGTGAATAAGTTAAGCCACTCTCAGAGATGTTGTTTCCCAATAACACGAAATATGTAATCAACATTGAGACATTTAACAGTTACAGCTGGGTAGACTAGAGTATGTTTTCACTTCGATAGTTAAACTTGTAAGACATTTCTAGACTATAAATTGTTAATGTTACATCTTACTCCATCTTTTGCCTCATGGCTTTCTGAGAAATAAAAGGCTTAAGTGCCTGTGATGATCGTAAACCAAGCAGGAGAAATAAATTGTTATAAAGCATATCAATATTTGAAGCTAGTAAGCCCCGAGGCTACCACTAATTGCCTGGCTTCCTCTTGTTGGTCTCCAATGTTATTAAGTACAAGTCGACACATCTCACTCATCAGGAGTGGTGAGCGGTGAGATCAGTAGCCAAATAAAACATAAAAGTCCTCGGTCTGGCTGTACGAGTGGAAACCCTACACGGTCTGGCTGTACAAGTGGAAACCCTACACGGTCTGGCTGTACGAGTGGAAACCCTACACGGTCTGGCTGTATCAGCGGAAACCCTACACTGTCTGGCTGTACGAGTGGAAACCCTACACGGTCTGGCTGTACGAGTGGAAATCCTACACGGTCTGGCTATACGAGTGGAAACCCTACACGGTCTGGCTGTACCAGTGGAAACCCTACACGGTCTGGCTGTATCAGCGGAAACCCTACACAGTCTGGCTGTATCAGCAGAAACCATTGGTGTATAAGATGGTCAGAACCTCAATTTTGTTTAGAGTACTGAAATGTTTAGGTTTCCACTTTTTTCTTCACCAGTATTTATCAGCAAGGAGAGTTGCATGACAGTTAGGTAGGTTAAAGCAGGAAGTGTGTGACGTGTTCCATTAAGTAGGGAAGTTATCAATGATTGTATGTGCGTTCATTAGATTGTTACTGGCCGATTCCCTGATCAGCACATCCATACCCAATACATTACTTCAGTGGTAATGTCCACAACATGATAAGAATCCATCAAACACTCACTGTAATTACAACGCACCAGTAGGAACTATCTTTATGACAGTAGTATTGGACCTGTTTACTTCCCTAAGACTCTGGTCCAGTAGAAATAGCCTACAGTTACATCCAACATCATACCTGAATTATTTATCTCAATCCATTTACACCGTTTAGTTTAATCACTTTCATTAAATCAATTGTGTGAGTTTGTGCGTGTGACCCTTGTCTTGTATCCGACACATGACGACAATGAGAACGTTCACCTGACAGTGACACAGGGCTCATCATCTTTGACAGAGAAACACCGGCTCATTTTGCATGTAATCACACAACAATATTGCTTAGGAAAATGAAATATCTACTGCACCTGAAACTAGATTTGAATCTTTCACACATATATTACTTGAACATGACCTGCATATTATAGCAAATGAATCAGAATAGGGAAAAGACCAAACAAAGATGATAATGTTTGTGAAAACTTACAATTTGATATTTTAACCCATTTGTATTAATTACTTTAATGTACTATTGGGAGTAGGAGGTAAAATATCATTGCATGCACCATAGGTGAATTGGTGGCCTCAATCCTAGCAGTGTTTATCATTCTAATAGGTGAATTGGTGGCCTCAACCATAGCAGTGTTTATCATTCTCATAGGTGAATTGGTGACCTCCATCCTAGCAGTGTTTATCATTCTAATAGGTGAATTGGTGGCCTCAACCCTAGCAGTGTTTATCATTCTAATAGGTGAAGAAACAGAAAATAACAGAACAAGAAACAGTTTCTTATTTTTGTCACATACTGAAATTCTATTCATAGGTTAGGTTGACCTTGATCATTGACCTTGATAATGCATACCTAAGCCATAAAAACAATGACCGATTACCAATAGATTTGATAATCAAAAACATATAGATAGGCAGAGTGATATTGAAAAGCTACTGAACGTTAGTTAATGTGTTTGATCCTTAAATTAATTTTACATTGACATCAAAACAAAGTAACAAGACCGTCAAACCATTGTGACAAAATTCAATGTCTGATGTTCAGGGCAAGAAGTGACAACAAACCTAGGACAGTGGTACCTCATACACCAGTGTAGACTGTACAAACACAATCCTTCCAATTGTTAACATGAAGCTAACAATCAGACAGGGTGTCAACTTCATGTCTTGAGGTTTGACAAATTGTTCGCTAAAAAAAAGGAGCCGACTAATATATTGAGTTTGTATCTGCTACTGTTCAGAAATGATATAGGATTGTTGTAAATGAGATAGAAGTACAGGACATGATTTGTGGTAGAGAGCGTGGGGTTCGGAAAAACCCATTACGCATGTAAAACATGTCTTATTAATTCCAAAACAGACATGACAGAATATATATGTTAATCAAGGACTGGGTCTTACACTGTCATGTTTATATTTAATACATGGTGTTGTGAGACATTTGGCCTTCCTTTTAATTCATAATCAGCTCGAACATTACCAATGATGTAATGTTCTTGTGTATAACTTCAGTTTAATATTTGGTTTTAAAACTGTTGGTAAATAATTAGGAGAAACCATTACTGAATTTACAAAGAAACGTTAAGTTAGCATCAGAAAGTAAAAGTTGGACTAATGTCACTGAGAAATTCTACCTTTGACTGTCAAGCCAGAAACCCTGCCTACGACTGCCGAGCCAGAAACCTTCCTACTACTGCTGAGCCAGAAACCCTACCTACTACTGCTGAGCCAGAAACCTACCTACGACTGCTGAGCCAGAAATCCTACCTACGAATGCCAAGCCGGAAATCCTACCTACGAATACCGAGCCAGAAATCCTACCTTCGACTGCCGAGCCAGAAATCCTACCTACGAATGCCGAGCCAGAAATCCTACCTTCGACTGTCAAGCCAGAAACCCTGCCTACGACTGCCGAGCCAGAAACCTTCCTACGACTGCTGAGCCAGAAACCCTACCTACGAATGCCGAGTCAGAAACCTACCTATGAATGCCGAGTCAGAAACCCTTAGCCTATAACAGTTGAGACAGAAACGCTACCTACAACAGTCGAGACAGAAACCCTACCTTCCACTGTTGAGTTTGATTTCCTACCTATATTTTGCAAGTGGGAAATCCGACCTAAGGCTGGGGAGTTGTAAATTCTATCTAGGGCTGGGGAGTTGTTGTAAATTCTATCTAGGACTGGGGAGTTGTTGGAAATACTACCTAGGGCTGGGGAGTTGTTGTAAATTCTATCTAGGGCTGGGGATCGAGTTGTTGTAAATCCTACCTAGGGCTGGAGAGTTGTTGTAAATTCTATCTAGGGCTGGGGAGTTGTTGTAAATTCTATCTAGGGCTGGGGACTTGTTGTAAATTCTATCTAGGGCTGGGGAGTTGTTGTAAATCCTACCTAGGGCTGGAGAGTTGTTGTAAATTCTATCTAGGGCTGGGGAGTTGTTGGAAATCCTACAGTATTATGACAAGCTAAATACATGTCTACATGTCACATTTAGGGCAAAATCAATAGGACTACAATAGTCCTACATCAACAAAGATTCCAAAATTGAATTTTGTGGAAACTATTGATGTAAGCTGTCAACAGTAAATTGACTCTTTGTCACTGTAGTGTAATTATGAGAACCTCTCCACTATTGAGTGTCAGATCCATTAAAATCTACCACATACTGTAAGCAATTACATCTTCAAAACAGTTCCCTTTTCAATGCAGGGACAACAAAAAAGCTATTTGCTTGTGGCAGGCAGCTAAATAATTATAAATCAACAGTAATTGTCTAGGTCACGTGTGTACATTAAAAAACAATTTATGGGACAAAAACCAGATCCAATGTATACTAAAATTACACTCCACTCAAAGTGGACCATAATTTGTCCCTGCTTCAAAAGAGTGATCAATCGTGGAACCTATTAAATATGAACAATCTTATATTTTGTAAAGATAATTGTCAAATTTCACAAAAATCATTTTGAGACAGTCCCTGGAAAAATATAATGTCAAGGCCTCCTTCAAAATGAGATATATATCTTACTGAGAGAAATGTATTTTAAACAAAAAATAACTATCTATAATACAATACCAAAAGCTAACAAACATTATGAAGATAGGTTATGCTCTACTGACGACAGTATTCAGATTGGTAATGCTCCAATGACGTTTGTGTTCAGAAATAACTGCTTAGTCACAAATGGAATGTCTCCACCACAACAAGGTTTAACGCGCTCTATCACACCTGGGGGGTTACAGGTGGGTAAACTGGAATGTCTCCACCACGACAAGGTTTAACACGCTCTATCACACCTGGGGGGTTACATGTGGGTAAACTGGAATGTCTCCACCACAACAAGGTTTAACACGCTCTATCACACCTGGGGGGTTACATGTGGATAAACTTAATGTCTCCACCACAACAAGGTTTTACGCGCTCTATCACACCGCGGGGGTTACATGTGGGTAAACTGGAATGTCTCCACCACAACAAGGTTTAACACGCTCTATCACACCTTGGGGGTTACATGTGAGTAAATTGGAATGTCTCCACCACAACAAGGTTTAACGCGCTCTTTCACACCTGGGGGGTTACATGTGGGTAAACTTAATGTCTCCACCACAACAAGGTTTAACACGCTCTATCACACCAGGGGGGTTACATGTGGGTAAACTGGAATGTCTCCACCACGACAAGGTTTAACACGCTCTATCACCTGGGGGGTTACATGTGGGTAAACTGGAATGTCTCCACCACAACAAGGTTTAATGCGCTCTATCACACCTGGGGGGTTACATGTGGGTAAACTTGAATGTCTCCACCACAACAAGGTTTAACACGCTCTATCACACCTGGGGGGGTACATGTGGGTAAACTGGAATGTCTCCACCACAACAAGGTTTAACGCGTTCTATCACACCTGGTGGGTTACATGTGGGTAAACTGGAATGTCTCCACCACAAGGTTTAACGCGCTCTATCACACCTTGGGGTTACATGAGGGTTAACTGGAATGTCTCCACCACAACAAGGTTTAACGCGCTCTATCACACCTGGGGGGTTACATGTGGGTTAACTTAATGTAAAAGGGAATAGAAACCACAGTTTGACCTATCCCTGTAAGATATCTCTGCTATCAACACCCTGAATACTTGGGATTGACCGTGAGGAGTGACCGCTGATACCTAGCTGTGTTGGTGTATCTACCTTTAGCTAGGTTTAATACAATAGGGTGAAATAAAGTGTTGTTGCTCTGAGAACACTTCCCTGAAAATGATGATTTATTCTAATGAGGTCACCATCACTTTTTGAAATGGCCATGGTTTGTCATCAATAGCTCGGGTAATCAGTGACCATGGTAAGCTAGAAAAGTGACCATGATTAGTTACCATTATATTGGTAAGTCACCATGCTAAATCACATTTAACTAAGAAAGTGACCATGCAAGTGACCATTAACTAGACAAGTGACCATGGTTAGTCACATTTAACTAAACAAGAGGCCCATGGGCCTTAACGGTCACCTGAGTCTACAGTATTTATTTTTGTTGTTGAAATATGTACCAATTTGAGTAAAAAATAGTATAATGTTAACTTAACTTTGTCAGGACCATGAGCTGATCATTCCTAGACCAATTTTAAGTGAGATCGGCCTATTAGAACTTAGTAGCAAAATAGCGGCCATGGCAGCCAAATTGTATTTCTGATTGACCCGAAAAATAACAACACTTTGTCAGGACCATGATTCGATCATTCCTACAAAGTTTCAGTTCAATCGGCCAAGTAGATCTTTACTTTAAGTTTGAAATAGTTTTCCAAAATGGCAGCCGTGGTGGCCATATTGGATTTCTGATCGACCCGAAAAATAACAACACTTTGTCAGGACCATGAGTCAATCATTCCTACAAAGTTTCAGTTCAATCGGCCTAGCAGAACTTGACTTTAAGTTTGAAATAGGTTTTCAAAATGGCGGCCGTGGCGGCCATATTGGATTTCTGATCGACCCGAAAAATAACAACACTTTGTCAGGACCATGAGGCGATCATTCCTACCAACTTTCAGTTCAATCGGTCCAGCAGAACTTGACTTTAAGTTTGAAATAGGTTTTCAAAATGGCGGCCGTGGCGGCCATATTGGATTTCTGATCGACCCGAAAAATAACAACACTTTGTCAGGACCATGAGGCGATCATTCCTACCAACTTTCAGTTCAATCGGTCCAGCAGAACTTGACTTTAAGTTTGAAATAGGTTTTCAAAATGGCGGCCGTGGCGGCCATATTGGATTTCTGATCGACCCGAAAAATAACAACACTTTGTCAGGACCATGAGGCGATCATTCCTACCAACTTTCAGTTCAATCGGTCCAGCAGAACTTGACTTTAAGTTTGAAATAGGTTTTCAAAATGGCGGCCGTGGCGGCCATATTGGATTTCTGATCGACCCGAAAAATAACAACACTTTGTCAGGACCATGAGGCGATCATTCCTACCAACTTTCAGTTCAATCGGCCCAGCAGAACTTGACTTTAAGTTTGAAATGTAAAATGTTAACGGACGACGGACGACGGACGACGACGGACGAAAACGGATAGCAATAGGTCACTTGAGCTAAAGCTCAGGTAACCTAAAAAATAACCATGGTAACTAGCCAAGTGACCATTAACTAGAGAAGTGACTATGGTTGTTCACATTTAACAAGGAAAGTGACCATAGCAAATCACTAATACCTAGGGAAGTGACCATGGTCAGTCACAATTATCTAAGCAAGTCACAATTGTTGGTCACATTTAACTAAGAAAGTGACCATGGTTAGTCACAATACCTAGTAAGTGACCACAGTTACTTAACATGGTTAGTCACAATACCTAGTAAGTGACCACAGTTAGTCAACATGGTTAGTCACAATACCTAGTAAGTGACCACAGTTAGGCAACATGGTTAGTCACATATAACTAAGAAAGTGACCACAGTTAGTCAACATGGTTAGTCACAATACCTAGTAAGTGACCACAGGTACTTAACATGGTTAGTCACATATAACTAAGAAAGTGACCACAGTTACTTAACATGGTTAGTCACATATAACTAAGAAAGTGACCATGGCAAGTCACTATTAACTTGGGAAGTGACCATGAACAGTCATTTTTGGCTATGAAAGTGACCATGTTTAGTCACATTACACTAAGAAAAGATGGTTGCGGTCATTTGCTTGGGGAGTGATCATATATACTTGTGGCTATATAAGGAACAAGCTAGGTGGCTTTACTAGGAACAAGAGATCAATGACAATAAGAAATATTTGGTCTTACCTCCGTCATCAATTAATCGCATCTGTATGAGAGCTGGGTCTTCATTGTGTTCCTCCAGCACTGTGTCATCTGTCACTGATAGAGTCTGAAATCACAGAGAAGCACAAGATCATGATCCGTACAATAATGACATCATACAAACGTCAATACACATCACACAAAGCCAGCCGAGTGTCACACACCTTGTAACTACTTCAACCCTGATCTAATTTCTACAATGTCAATACCACATTTCAGACAAAACAAGACTGTCTCTCTTCTACATAACACAATCAATGGACGCTGATCAAATTACCAATGAACGCATACATCAGGTGTGACAAACATCCTTTGGTCAGTCCCTCATCTATCCACAACTGGGTCTTATTCTACATTAGAAGTGGACATTATCATCATGTGTAGGTCATTTCTCCAGGAATCTAATCCTGTTTCATGGCTCAATATGTTACTGTCAATCAATTATCACCAATACTTATCTAGGGAACAAGACCTTGGAATTACCAAGTATGGGAAATTAGTTTGCAATGGTGATTCAGATGGAATATTGCTAACCATTGTTCTGGTGTGAGGGTATACTGTACCAGTTTACCAGTGCAAAGAGGCAATATGGAATACATACATCTGTCAAACAATTTCCTTCAGAAATAATTTGTTACTACACATAGGAAAGATTTTTTCCATACAATCTAATTTACTGAAAAAGACCAGTACTAGGGATTCATTAAGATGTAAAAATTACCAGTTGTCTAAGGAACAGTGCTGGCCTCAGCATCAACTATTTCCTCCAACATTTACACTGGGGATACCAAGGAAGTGGGTTTTAATTAGCCTCATGATCAATACTTTTAGGTTAAATAAATGTGCAATTAATTTGATTGCTACATTCATCTAGTACAAAGCGTTTGATCCAATGCGAGGTGTACTGGTTTCTAAATCCCTGCTCATCATTGGATGTAAAGGAGGAGACTGTGGAGTTTCAAGATCACCAGTAGCTGAGAGAAATCTAGCAAGTCTGAAAAATGTACTTTTATCGACATAACAAATTACAACCAGGCAATTAATCATTCAAGAATCTGGACATTATATAACGTTTATAATCATATGAAGCTTGTGAACTTGAATCTTGTCAATAAACAGTATCAAAAGGTGCCTGTTCTCTGAGATACAGAGAGTTTCGGAGTCATACAAAGTAATATTTCAACTGCAAGTGAAGTTTTACTTAAATATGTATAAAATCAACCCAGAGACAGACCCATTCAATTAAATCTGCCAGTGTCAATTCAATTAGTCAGAAGATCAATCGAGACGGACTTTCGTAAGTTATTGTGTGTGTTGGTAATTCCCTAGTCTGAATTATTCTGATGTTTTATTGACTTTTTTTATATCGGTCTGTCTTTGATTAACATCAGAACTCCAGCCCTCTATAATATGCAGGAAATATGATATTTTAGAAACAAATCGTCACTTTCACACACTTGTCGTACATGGATCGAAAGTTTTATTCTTTATGCACTAGGTGGTATCAATAATATGTTTCAAAGATCGTAGATCTCGTGTTACCGAAGGTATTTCCCAACGTCATGACGTAGGTCGACGAGATTTTAGTCACGTGGCAATAGAAGGCGTGGCTATCAAATACGTAAACTAAAATAGAGTAAATTTGAAAAAATATGTTTTTAGTGATTGTATCGGTTGTTTGAGGAATGTAATTTTATGTTCATCTTGTGCATAAAGAATAGAGTTCTGACGTTAATCGACGACAGACTGATTTAAAAAAAGTCGTGTTTATCTAACTTCTACTTAGTTAACTCTCAAGGTTTACCTAATGTTCTACAATTTGAAATTAACTAATCACGTGCATTTACCTTGAATTTGTTGTTAGATAATCATAATTTTTGAATATTTTGTTGACAGTTATATTCTACTTTTTTTTTTTTTTTTTGAGCTGAGACCATAACTCTGGATGATCGTGACATCTTTACAATGAAGCTGTCACAATCATTATGTTGGAAATAGCTGGCCAACGTTGGCTCTTCCATTTATTGAAAATCTACCGCAAAAGTGAAATGTGAAATCTGAATATCAATTTCTGGTCAATTTCAATGAAAAATTTAAGCATTAAACTGCATTCTGTTCAGTCATTTGTCGTAAACTAATGTCGTTCATCAAAGCAACAGAATCTTGAGACCAAAGGTTTCATATTTTCACATTTTGCTGAGGTGCACTAGCAAAGGATCTCTGATTTACTTGTCTGAAATTTGCCCTTGTGGAGGGGTCAGTAATGAGTGGCTAGTATTTTATTAAGGTGACTTACAGAAAACCTTACAGAGAAATCGATCAATCAAATCGAGATTTTTAAGTAAGTTTGCAATCAACCATGGTTGCTAGTAAGTCATGTGTGACCTTGAGTATCCTGGAATCCACCAGTACGTAACCCGTCTGACGAATGACTCCACCAGTACGTAACCCGTCTGACGAATGACGTGGTGTTCAATGAGGATCAATTCAACAGAGGATTCAACAGAGGTTTTCAGGGAAGTAAAGCTAAGGGTCTGTGACCCTGCTCCTATGGTGTTGTGGACTTTATAAATAAACACTTATCTAAGCTTACTGGCAGTCAGCCATCTATCTCTAGATATCTAAATGTGTATGAACTTCATCCCCCCATGATAAACATTGATAAGCATGAATTATGTAAATACTGACAAGAATTCTATGTCTCTACATCTCATTCTAGCCGAGTCATGGTTCAAATTACGGTCGACCTTGATGACCCTTGCATCAATATTTCAAACCTACCTACCTGGTAGGTAAAATTGATCACCACTCACTCCCCCAAATATTCTGATCAATTGGTTTCTGATATATTATTCAACATACTGGGGAAATGGTGACTTGAAATGATTACTACAACCCTACTTATAAGAAAACTTATAAAGTAGGTTAACATGTTTTATTTTAGGTGATCACAATTTGTAGTGATTTCCTCCACAAATTAACGTCAGTGCCAGTAACAATTCCTTCCCATCTGAAGGCCAATTACCACACTTAAAACTACTATGCTGTTCCCCTTATATACTTAAAACCACAATGGAATACAGACATGTACTGATAAAATCCATTATGTCAACCACACACTACTTGTATTAGCTCGTTGAGATATGTGACCCTGGACTTTTAGCCCTGTTTACCTCGTGTCAATGTTTGCTGACTGGATTAATGATGACAATGAAATGAGTTTGTCTGTTTCACCCTCATTATCACTACACACAGTTTCATACCTGTACCTCTAAACTCCCACTTACGAGCAGGAAAATGTTGGTGGACAAGTTCACCTTGTTCCCAACCTAATGGCCATTGATTATAGACAGAACCCTCCCACCAACATCTACCTACCAGAAAATGTTCTCCTGCTAACTGAGATTCCTGGAGTAATGACAAATTGACCTTTGGCCACAGTACAAAGAACACAACAAACTACCTATTCCTAACAGTTTTCAGGACCTACCAGATATTATTGAAGATTATTAATTCTTACTTAAGGATCCCTGACCCACTGCACTGTGATTTTGTGTACATGAAATAAACACCCCTATTAGTTTCTATTTGGAGATAACTGTAGCATAGGTGGACCAGGAGACTTCCAGTGACCAGGTAGCTGAATCAGTTAGTGATAGTGTAACAATATCAACTCCAGTGTTCCAATCCCAGTCAAGCCCCCTTGATTATTTTTGTATTTATTTCATCTCAATCATTTTTTCATAAAAGTCCTGAAAGGCATATTTTTCTTTTAAGAAATGATTAAGCTGTGGTCGTACTCAGGTAACATAAGTTTTCAATGCATGCTTTCAGTTTTTGGTAGTGACACAGGGATCCCTATGCCGTTAAAAAAATCTACTTACAAACAGAAGCAGATGAAAACTAGAATGTTTTGTTATGTAAGTTCTGCAATATAAAAACATGATGCAGAAAGAAGTTCAGTGTACTTCACAGCTGCCCATATTTTCAACCAAGGAATTATTTTGTCAACCCTGGCTAAATATACTTTATGTTTCAACCAAGGAACCACTTTGTTTCAATCTTAATCAGTTATGATAAAATACTTTATTATGTTTCAACCACTGAAACAATATGCCATGTTTCAACTGAGGAAACACTTAACTGTTTCAACCAACAGCCTGGTGCAACTATTTCAACATTTTGTATAGCTACTGTAACCCAAAACAGTGACACAATATACATACTACATAACTCTCCTCGAGGTACTACAGAAAACTCCGGCTTCAATATAAATAATCAATCATTTATTACCATTTCCATCCAACTTAACCATTATGTCTAACTGTTAGCCTATTATGCTGCTGTTTTACTAGATCTTTATCTATTGAATTACCAGTCCAAGGTCATTTCCTTTCCATATTTATCTTTTTAATCTTGTGGGAGTTCGCTGATCTCATCACAATTTCCTAGCAGCTTTAAAAAAAAATCTGGGATTTTTAACAACCTACGCTTAATGGTTGATGATGAGATAATTACCATCATCTAGGAAGTTATAACGCAGTTGTCTTCAAAGAAGTCGGGGGCCATGAAAGTCTAGCATTCTGATCGCAGCAAGGAAATCAAAGGGTTGAGCTATACGTGATACATGTAGTCATCATTCAGGAAGAAAGTGGAGTGTTTCAGTCAGAATCAATGGATTTCCAGGTTCACCAATGAATCACCTTGACAATAAGGGCCAATAGGTCATTTGCTGAAGGAAATATCATATTTTGAATTTGCTTCAAAAACCAAGACAATGTGCATACTTGCTCTCTGGTAACCCGTTTTAAGATGTTTCAAAGTGTATATTTTTTGGTTTAAATACTTGTGTTGAGTAATGAATAAAAATAGATAAAAACTGTAGTGGTATTAAATTAAACATTATTCAATTAACACCTGTTGCATGGTGTTTGCATCAATAAATAAGAAAAAGAGAAGACATCTTAAGACAATAAGATTATTGAACTTCCCAAATCCCAAAGATAACAGTTTTTTTTGGTCAGAATATGTTATGTTTTTCCCTTATTCCTCTAACAATGGTCTTAAATGGCTATATTTTAGAATTTATCAGTTTCAATCATTATTTAGTTCTTGTTGTTTTTTTCGGAGTGGAGAGCGGGGATGGGATATAATCTTGCTATCTACTGATGAAAAAATGCCACAAAGCTGGGAAGTACTCAAACACCGACTTAAAACACATGTACTAAATCCTCATTGACCTCGACCTCCCGCCGACAGATGTCCATTCTGCAGCAAGATGATTAAGCGAAGGTGCAAGCAAGATCTAATAATGACAAAGATTCTCTAATCGTTTTTGGTGATTGATGAAGAGATTGAGAGAGAATGGGACCAGTCCCAAGGTGACGACCTTAACCTACAGAGACATGAAACCTGCTAACACATCCTGTATAAATTACTTCATCCCTTCTTCAACAAATGATTCCTAATCTCATTTCACCCTTTTTTCATGTCTAACTCCCATTTTATGACCTTAGAATTAATGAAGTACCTTGGAAATTGTCAGATGAAGAAAAAAAACCTTTGAAAATGTGTAAAAACTACCTGGTGAATACCATGTTGAGGTGTCACACATATCTATTACCTACAGCAATGTTCCCAGCCTCTGCTGGTCAGCAAATCGTTTTTATCTTCAAGCAGATCTTTACAAGTCTTGTTCTGCATGCAATTTTTAACCTTTTCTTCATTGTTAATCAATAGATAATTTGCATTTTCAATTTTTAAATAATACTTGTTCATATCTAATTCAAAACTGATCAGATAAGTATTTATTGAATGCTTCCCTACGTGCTGGTGATTTTCAACATGGTTGGTCTAGAGAAATAAGATCTAAGAAAAAAGTCCTAGCTTAAAGACTACCATTTACATCTCCACTTTTTTTTATCAGCAGTAAACTACAAACTAACCAAATTATACCAGCAACAGAAACCATTATCAACCATTACTTCAGACGCAATCGCAGTAAATTCGGTCACATCACCATCAGGTGTTTGGTGAAAATCGAATTTTATTTCCTTTGTGACATTTAATAATTATACTAAAAGGATCAGATAACTTCTCCTGGCCAAAAACAGATTGTATGTATCTAGAGTATACTGTTGGCAAGTATTGGCTTAGATCAGATCATTACCCGGTGAAAACACACACAGAAACATCTGATAATGATTTTGAATGCAAGTAAATAGATTTTGAACGCAGTAAATAGTCATTATTTTTGTAAAACATTTAAAATGAGCTGTACAAAATATTGACTTTCTCTATAAATTTACAGCACATCTGAGGGTAGGTATATGAGTGTGGCCTTCAGAAGAAGGTCCTTAAAAGTTTTACAGCCAAAACTGTCTGGTGGTGATACAACAGTTTACATTATTTATCATACTATCTGCATGATCAGCTATTAAAAAACCATGGCCAAGACATCAATTGGACAAATGGAAGCACATGTAAGTTCTCTACAGCTTACCGGTCATAACTAATATGGATCCATATTGTATTTATATGAACAGCGTTACAGGCTGAACACCTTTCTCATTGGATGACATCTGTGACCTATGGTAATAAAACATATTTGGAACTGTCTGAGAAAACCAATGGAAGGTCAAGCCATTAAAGGGCATGCTTTATTCTGATTGGTCGACGACATTCCACATGGCCTAGATGGCTAACTGAATTTCCGTTTGTCAGATTGGTTTAATCAGGCACCTTGCTGTCTCACACAAGTCCCTAGCTCCATCCTAATGGAATTACTAATGGAGGATGGTTGTGTCAGTGCATTAGGACTGATGACCTAGATAGAGCAGAGGAATCCCCCACTGTGAGGAACCCCTGGTAAATAATGTAGTATTGTCTCCTGCAGGAAATGGATGGTTACTAGGAAACCCACAGAAAAACAGCTTTGAATCAGGAAATGGCAGATTGGAAAGGAACACAAGGATCAAGAGGAGATGGTTAAAAGAGAAATGATAGAGTGAGAAATACCGAATTCAATAAACAATATCATAATGGTACCAAAACAATATCCCTTTACACCAACTAAACATGTAAGAAATTGTTCATGGTTTGGGAGATGGATTTAGAAACATTTTCCTGTAAAAGCAATCGGCAATATGCATTTTGTGTTACACGTAATACCATCAGCATTATCGGTGCTCAAAATCTGCCTCACAAAGTAGGGCTCAGGTCTCTGTAATTTAACGTGTAGAATGTGATTATTTCTGTAGTAAAATCAATTTCCATCCGTTATCCTCTGGAATCCCATGATATTTAATTTTCAGGGGAAACATTAGAAACATTCAAATCATTTTGGTGCAAGCAGCTGAAACTGAAATCTAGTGCAGCGCCTGCAGCACTCAAAGCACAATGTGGGCTACAAGTTTTTTATTAGTATGCCAGGCAGCAGTTTATTGCCCATCATTTAGTGTGCTGAGGACATGTTTGTTGACGATGGCACTCTGCTTGGCTGTGGACCCAGTAAGGAGATTAGCATTGCAAGACCTGAGCTTGTAGCGCGGCATTAATCAAGTGTTCCCCCAGCATGTGTCACTCCCAAACAACTAAATCAATACAGTACGGATTGATTTTTTCCTTGTGCATTTATTACATAATCCTGGATGTTTGGAAAGCCTTTGTTAAAGGTCTGTCTTTGTGCTTCATGTTAGGCAGCAATTCCATGGTACAAAAGAGGCCAAATGTACACACAGCACAGATTTATCACCCATGTCTAATGGGGAAGCCCTATTCAGGCAATATCCAATGACAGGCTTTTATATGAATTCTGTAGGTATAAAAACAGCTGTCGCTAATGTAAAATATTCTTATTCCAGCAAATTAATTAGGTTTAATATGTTGTTAACATAGAACACATATGAGAAGTACTTTGTTCAGACTTCTGATCTCCCTTTGATATATACCAATAAACATGCTCCTAACAAATACCACACACCTGCCACATGGTGATCAAGGCTTTTCCCTGGAGGACACAGGTCACCATTTTATGATTACATTTTTACTTAAATTGGCAAACTGAGGTTGTTTTAATAAATTGTAATCTTTTGATTAAACATAATACCAGGGATCAAGATATTTAGACATTTCCATCAGACACAATACCAGGGGGTCAAGGTCTTCAGACAATTCCATCAGACACCATACCAGGGATCAAGATCTTTAGACATTTCCATCACACACAATATCTGGGGTCAAAGTCATCAGACACAATACCTGGGGTCAAGGTATTCAGACATTTCCATAGGACACGATACCTAAGGTCAAGGTCATCAGACCTTTCCAAAAGACACAATACCTCGGGTCAAAGTCATCAGACCTTTCCATCAGACACAATTACAGGGGTCAAGGTAATCAGATATTTCCATCAAACACAATACTACGGATCAAGATCTTCAGACATTTCCATCAGATGCAATACTAGGGGTCAAGGTCATCTGACATTTCCATCAGACACACTACCAGGGGTCAAAGTCTTCAGACATTTCCATCAGATGCAAAACCAGGGGTCAAGGTCTTCATAAATAATTTCCATCAGACACAATAACAGGGGTCAAGGTCATCTGACAATTCCATCAGACACAATACTAGGGTTCAAGGTTTTCAGACATTTCCATCAGATGCAAAACCAGGGGTCAAAGTCATCAGACCTTTCCATCAGAAACAATACTTGGGGTCATATCATCAGTTTTTTTTATCAGACACAATATCATGAAACCTTTCAACAGATACAACAACTAGGGTAAATGTCAGGAGACCTTTCAAACAGACAACAACTAGGGTAAATGTCAGGAGACCTTTCAAACAGACACAACAACTAGGGTATATGTCAGGAGACCTTTCAAACAGACACAACGACTAGGGTAAATGTCAGGAGACCTTTCAAACAGACAACAACTAGGGTAAATGTCAGGAGACCTTTCAAACAGACACAACAACTAGGGTTAATGTCAGGAGACTTTTCGAACAGATACAACAACTAGGGTAAATGTTATAAAACAGTAGACATCAAATGATTGCAAGATTAATGAAACCACAAAACATTTGGAAAGATTATGTCATTTTCTTTAGATGGCACTTTAAAAGATCTTAGAGTTGCCATTTTCTTCACATGACAGTTTCAGGGAACACAAAACTCTACACAAATATTTAAAACATAGTATATGTGTATGTAAGGGTTTCATTGATGTCATACCAAAAAAACAGTTCAAGGTTATCTGAAATTTGTGGGTGGAGACACAACCTTGTTTTCCAAAATGATCTTTACTAAAGACACCTGTTTGTAAAGATTGATTCATCAAAAAGTCTTGTTTTGAATAAGTAAAGTATCCTGATGATTTATGTGCCAAAATTTGTAATCTAGTATCACAAGTGTATCTTGGGTTGAGGCATTTGAAGCAGGTCTTGGAGTGTGTGACCTATCAGTGGGACAGGGATAACCCTTTGTGGACACATTCCTAGTGCTATCTGTGAGATAAGGCCACCAACACCTGTTCCTAGGTGTACAACATACACAAGCTGTTCCAAATCACCTTCAACCACAAATTACATCATGGCTATCGACTATAGCTCAAACTGTTCTCTAAACAGTGGCACATCTGCACCAAACAACACCTATTTTTTCCTGTTCTAGACTTCCCAGAAACCGACTTTTTAAAGTTTTCTTACTTTTAAAGTTTTCTTACTTTGAAAACTGTCACTGCAATACGACATCAGCACTCCTTCCACGAGTACCGTGGCCAGGTTACAGAGGCGGCTGCTCACCCACAATGTATATATCACAGAGAGCAGTGATCCTGAGCAGTAGGCCACGCAGGCTAGCAGAAAATAGGAGTAAAAAGAAACGTGATTCTTCTTTGGCAGGTGGCCTGCCAGTGTTATGTCTCCTTTCAATGTCAAACAGAAAATCTCTTGTGTACATTCCACTAAACTGTAACATGAAATCCAGTAGAAAGGTGAAGTCTCAGTGATTGTAGACTGGGCAGATATCAGGTGGTGATAAAACCTCTCAGGTTCCCTGTCAGAACATGCAAGGTAGCGCATTCAAGTGTGTAGCTACTCAATTAAAATGACATTTCCAGTCACTGTACACAGGGCCATTTAATTACAAAAACCCCACTACAATCAACTGGCATGAAAGACCATGTTATCTGCAAAGTAAATAACCAGCAGCACATTTAAATCTACAAATAATTAATGTCTGACTTTTTTATATGATTCTGGGCCTGAGCGAGGAATTAGGTTCCTGAATGCATTGTTATAAGTAGTTGTTGACATGTGGGCCGGAGAACTCCTCAGACCAGTTGTACTTTCTGACGATTGTTTGTAATCGGCTCTGGAGTCCTAAGGGTTGTTGCTCCCTTCACCTCTGGTCAGCTGTATCAAATCTACCTTAAGATAAATAGCCTGGTCTGATGATTCAATAAATCATTACAGCTCACACCTTGGGAGCATTGTACAGTTATAAAACATTTGAATGAGTAAAACAATGATGTCTTGAATGACCAACATTACAGGGAAAGAAAGTTTAACATTCTATGAAAACCATATTGCATATAGCTAACACATATCTTGCATACTGATCAAGGCCACAGAACTTCATTGACATCTATACAGTACATAGGGAAAATTAAAATATTATAATGTACAAAGTTTCCTTAAAATATATGCAGTAGTTTAGGAGAAGTCAGGACAGATTCAAACTGTTAAGGGGCGAAACTCTGCAAAAAGTGTGTTGAAATGAAAAACAAATAACATAGTTTACAACAATTCCTTGTTAATCGTTAAAGTGTACAAAGCATTCATTGAAATAAATGTAAAACTTCAGTAGTCCAGAAAAATTTGTGTGAACAGATGTGTAGGACCATGTCAGACAGACAACAATCTGATTCTAGTACCCCCTGCTGTAAACTTTGTGTGAACAGATAGATGTGTAGGACCATGTCAGACAGACAACAATCGGATTCTAGTACCCCCTGCTGTAAACTTAGTGTGAACAGATGTGTAGGACCATGTCAGACAGACAACAATCTGATTCTAGTACCCCCTGCTGTAAACTTTGTTGCAGAGGGTGTGAGTATTTACCTTCAATGAAAACCAGCTTGTATGGTTTATCAGAAATATGCTCAAAGGGATAACCTTGACCTTTTCATGGCGGTTTTGACCAAAGGATCAAGATCATACAAACAGTACTAAAATTATTCATCATTATGTCTTCAGCAGTTGAGTACCTAATGATTTTTTTTTATTTTGACCTCTGATCAAAATTGCTCCTCATATTTCCAAGATTGCAGTCAACCTGTTCTATTTCCAACTGTGACCTTGACCTTTATATTAGGATTCCAACTGACATGACACGCTATCTAGTAATTTATAATGTGTGTAAAGATAGGGTCTAGGCAAGCCATATCTGATAACATAACTAGAAAATTCAAAGACCAAAGCCATATAGAAAGAAAATCAAGCTTTTATTTATTTTTTACTTTTATTGTCAAGTTAAAAGGCACTGTTTTATTGATTTGTTAGAAACTATAAAGAACATGAATCACGTTTAAATTTTTTGGACACCAATGACTTCTTTGAATTCAAAACCTTTTAAAATTCAACCCAATACATTTCGGAGCGGTTTACCGCACAAAGGGAAAAGTAACATTTCATCACAATCTGTATAATCTTTTCAGAACACACCAAAATAATTTGTTTTGAATCAGATGCAGGGAGTTCAGAGGCTATGATCAAAGCAAAACAGGTGACAACCTATTCTCTACTGGCCAATTACACAGCTATGTAGGCTTCTGTGATTGTCAATTTAGCCATCAAACCATCGTGCTTCCAACAAATTATGCTGCAAATAGGAATTAAATCCCCCATCACTATGCATTACAGGTTTGGTTGTCTTGGCAACTCCAGGAAAAATGCAAATGTAAAGTCTGCAGCATTGATCTTTGGGTTAATTTGTTGCTGCTATGATGAATTGGTGTCCTTGAAAACCGCGTGTTTCTTTAACCACAACTGTGCTGGTACATACATTACATGCTAGAAGGATATATTCTGGCTAGGAATTAGTATGATTTCTCCAGAATATCCATAACAAATTTGGCAACCGGTAATGTTTGTGATGAGATGTTCACTCAGAGTTAGACAAGTTAGATAAAACAGTATGAAGATTAAGACTGTCAGGGGACTGGTAAAGAGCTTCCTCTATAACCACACACTACTGCAGGTAATGCTGATTTGATTGACAATCAAATCCTTTATCTGACAATCAACAAGACAAACTATGGCTAGCTATACATAGTTTTTATGCATAGATCAAAATAGAAAATAAAGGTCCATAACTCTGTATAATGTGGGACACAAGAGCTGCATTTCAAGAATTATAAATACAAAATTTGGCAATTGAAGGTGAAACAGAATACCAGATATGCCCCAGACAAAGTGCCACACAGATTGACTGACAGACAGATGGAGAGCTATAGTCTGTCTGGTAGTACTGGTAGGTTGCTTCTAACTATACTTCACCTCACAGGATAAAGACCTACAGGTTTGGCATAGCTAACTCAATACAGAATTCCCATGGCAAAGGGACAACATAAAATATGAATCTTAATTTGTGTCGTTGTAGAATGTTATTTTTTATGTAACAGGAAAGAAAAATAGTGTTGGCTTCCACTGGAGATTGAATCTGCTCTACAAGTTGAGCTAAAGGGAAGTTCCGCCTAGTGCAAATCAAGAAGGCGACTGTTATCTTGGGTACAATGGAAACCTGTCACGTATATGACTTACTTTATATGGAAAGTGGCACGTGGTTCTGTATTTGTGTGGTTGTAATTTTTTCTAGGATTTATATTTTATGGAAAGGGGTAACATAGTTCTGTATGTGTAGTTGTAGAATTATGACCAACAAGGTGCAGCATGGTTAGAAGTAATAGCCTCCTGTCAGAGCTATCATGGTAACATGGCTATCCCAGTCTACCTTCTTATCAACACTTATCAGAGCATTGGGAAATCAATTATGAAAGATTTGAATTATCCCAAGAGAATCTTATACTTTCGGTGTCTGAAAACATAATTTTATCCTGATTTTGTGTTGGGAGATGGGTGGAGACAACTCACCTTGGAAGTATGGTTATAGGATTGTATAACAGCAGTGTACCACTGGGTGGTTCCCTCCGCACGATATACCTCCACGCGGTACCCCACCAGTACCGAGGGTGTGGTCAGCAGGATCTTCTGACCGTCCTGGTAGTCGTGCCACGCCTTTATAGCCTGGCCAGCCTGAGGGAAGCGCCGCAGTGTCTGAGCCTTGTTCTCATCACCATCCTGAAGCACAACAAATACAGCACTGTGAGACAGGATTCCTTTACAGTAAAAGATATACAATTTATCTTTATTTTGGTAGTTAACTACTTGTAGGTATAGGATACAGTTTGATTGTTATTTCAATGGTCGACTGATCCATCAACAGGTGGGCGTGTGGTCGTTTCACCTCTATAGCTATCTTTTTTGTGGTCTATCAAAACTCAAAATTTGGAAAATGTTGGAAGCAATTCCATGACCTAGACAACACACTCCTTTTTCTTCGAAAATGTATTCTTATTTATCATTCTAAAATTCCAACACACCATTAAATGCTTATAACTTAGCATGTCGTAATCATACTCCCAGTATGATGCTGAAATAGATAAGCAATTTTATGATTGGCAAAACAAGATAATGTCCAGATGGCGGCCCAGCCTAGATATGATTCCTGATTTTAAGTAAACACACAATCTTCCAGGTTTTAATTGGATTTGTCTAGCTGAGAGAAATGGCCGACGAAACAGATAAAATATCCACGAGGCCATTTTTTCATCAAAAACCAACTGTTTTTCACCTCTATGACAAACAGGAAATAGTCATTTATGTATGAATACTTAAGTCTCGTGTCATATCAATTTATTGAACTTGTTTAATAAATTCAATATGACATGGACACACATGTTAGATTTTGTTTATCACGTAACTTTCAGAATTTGTAAAAAAAAAATCAAAACAAAATTATGAGTCATCACCTGACTCTATAAAGGTCAAAACAAAAGTACTCTGATCATAGCATTGCCATTTCGTGCAATGCCAAGTAGTTCCAGACTTTTTTGTTTTTAATAATTAACAGTTTTAAATGCAATGAAAACGATAATGACAAAAGTGACACTGAAAATTTATTTATAGCAAAAACTTGAAAATTTGTCAGAAAAAAATGCAGCTAAATAGAAGTTATATCTGTACTGGCATAGGAATGTGTTCCCACGTTTTCACCTAGCACAGCACCTCAGGTTTTATTACACATGTGTAATACCAAACTTATGTTATGGTCGTATGACATAGTAAAATGGGTCAGTTACTGTATGTGATAAATAGTCATTCATGTATGATACTTGTAAATATCTCCAATCATAAACCACACATTAGAGCAATTCCTTTGAATCATAACAACTTTTGATTAAAAAGAGATAACTAATGAAAAGTGGTAGTTAAGATACCAAGTTCAAATTTTGTGAAACTACAGACACTATCAAGCATGGCTACATGGTATGGCATCAACAGATATATTAGAATAGCAATGTGTTGTTATATTGGTGGAGCCCTAGAGCTTTGATGTAGCACCAGATCTGTCTATATAGTAGGCCAGACACTTTGATACTTTTACATCTTCTCTAACAAGTGCCAGGTGGTAGACATATACTTAGCCAGCACAGGAATTAAGTTCTTTGATGTCTGGTGGCGAGTAAAATACATCACAGACACATGAACTCATTCATGAAATCTACCAACATTTGTGAAAAACTTGAGGTACCTAACTGTGAGCCAAGAAATGCGAACACTGTCAACATCTGATTATCTATAGCAGGGTATAACTTATAAACATACAGGCATAGAGTGAAACCATTGGATTTCAAAAATACAAAAACAATTAACTTTTGGATTGCAGATATTAACATTACATAGAAGTGGAATCACAACTTCATTCTTAAGAGATAGACATTACATAGAAGTGGAATCACAACTTCATTCTTAAGAGATTAACATTCAATTATCTAACTCAATAACAAGTAGAACTCCAGGGGAAAGGCAAACTAATACCCCTACTCTCACATTGATTTTAAAAAGGGGCATAAATCTTATGAGTTAAAAAGTAAAAATAAGTCGCAAAGATACAATTACCCAAGGTACTAATCAAGTGTACCAGGTTTCATAGAAATTGGTTGAGAAGATAAGTATTTGTGTGATGAACAAACGATGCAACTTTCAAGTTGGCAACTGATGCCAGACCTCCTAGTTCTGTAGAAAACACATTTGACCTGTGACCTCAAAAGTGGGTCAATATCTTTTATTTGAATAAAGCTGACAGCCTTCAATCCTGGCAAGCTGCATGGCAAATAATATGACTTCAGGTCTTTGGGTACTTGACAAGAAGTTGTTAGAAGATTCATTTTTACATGTTTGACCCCTGTGACCTTGAATGTGGTTCAAGGAAATTTATTGAACACAGCTGATAGCCTTCATCCCAGTAAGCTACATGGCAAATATAACTCCAGACTGTATGGTTCACAAAAATAAAAAGTAATTTAAGAAATTTTTCATGACAGATGCCATACTCTCCAAAAAGATTACATATAGGAATTTAAACCCTTTCCACTAAATGCTCTAAATGCTGGATAAGATCTACATCACTAACAAAATTGGGTTATGCAACAAAATTGAAGGTTACTTTCATAAGTAGGTCTCTATATAGCCATGTATTTTAGGTCATGTCAATAAAGTTGACGTAGGATATCAGGTGGGATGATAAAGAATATATACATCATCACCAATGACGGATAATACCGGACTATACAGTGTGCTTTATAAGAGCATCATTAACAGAAGTATTTTATTCTCTGTCTGTGCAGCGGTGTGCAGATTAATTCTATTTTTGTTTAATAATAAAAACAAATTCCTTTTGTTTACAAACTTATGCACAGGTATGTGGCGTGACTTGAAAGATAACAGATTGTTACTAGGCAGGAAAGTAATTTCTCATCTATTTAAAATTATGTCAGGTAACGTTACATGACTTCAATCTGAAAATGTCAGACACTGATATATTACAACAATATCTAAATTAACATATGTCAGATCCCCATTACCAAACCCTGTAGTGTTTTGAGACAACCCCCTAAGCCCCTGTTAGTCTGCTGGTCTGTGCTTCGTTTATGTCCTTCAAATGACCTAGACTAAAAATATCTCCGCAACAATTTGATCTCTTCTGAGCATGTGATGGTAAGATTGATAAGAAGTAAATACTGGAGCTGATGAAGTTTGATTGGAAAGGCAGGGCCTTGTAAGTGCAGTATAAATAATACAGTGGTGCTAGAATATACCACGGTGTCCAGCTAATCTCTACCCAAGCCTGCGTGTCTCTCTACAGACAATCTATACGGTTCAAAAATAGCTGTGTACCTACTGTACCATCGACTTCATCAATACATAATGAGGGTAGCGATGTAATTATGCAGACATGCAGTAGGTGTACTACCATGCATGCATGCAGAACTAGATCCTGTACTGTTGTAAACCTGAGCTAACATGTACAGAAACAAAACACCTGTTTATAGACTCCAATAAAATTCAACATATAGAGCTACAGTAGACATTTGTTTATGTATCATTACAGAANCCCCCCCCGGTCTATTTTAAACAGGCATCACCTCAAGATTATACTGTTACAATGTTTTCCCATTATTCTAACTAGTAATAAATCCAAGCCATATATATTTCATAATTCCAATATTATCCTGTTATATAGCCGGCTATTAAGTTTTAATGTGATCAGACAGGTAGAACATTAAGGGATCAATGTAAGCTGGAGTTATTTTTATGAGACTCTGATACACCGTGTAGGGATACACCATACCACTATGTGGAAAGTAAAAGTGTGTGGGGTTAGTTACCATGTGGTTTGACCTTTGCCATAATGTCAAATTCAGGGACTCAGGTTTCATACCCACAAGCTTCTTGGGTAGAGGCCTACCAGGGCTGAAGGCAGTCCTACCTAACAAAGAACATGTGCACATAACTTCCACCTGCAGTAATAAAAAATATCCTGCCTTTGTGGAAACGCGTTTGATGTCGTCGCCGCATTATGTACAGTTACATAAAGGACAAAGTAACACTTGAAATGTTTTTTTTCAATATTGATTCCAACAATAAAATGTTAAAGCCTACAGGAATAAGACCTGATTAAAATGACAATACCGAGACTATAATGATACAGGATAGATCAGAGAAACTACTGAAGTTAGGCTGTAACTGTCTGTTACTGCTACCAACACTTACAACTACAGCTTTTATCATCTTCTAGACAATGTTCCCACTGTTATTTCAGGTTATAAACATTCTTCTGGCAACATATACTGGAGTAAAATAGTTTGATTCTACACTATGATTACAAATAAGATATCAGGAAGCAATTTGTTTAATGGGGAGCACGTACTAGGTGTCATCCCTGGGTACAGGTCTCTGTAGCAGGGTAAACTATGAATGTGGATCTTATGTACTTTTAATGGCCGAGTTTTGTTTACATCACTGTACATGGTATCTCGCATTAATTCACAAACACATGCTATAACATGACTGTGGATAAAATAACATTTGACGCACCAACCAAAGGTTTTAGCGTCAAAAATCTATCAAGAGTTAGGCATTCTGTATGTAACCCGTGGAGTGTTTTGTCAATTCTTTATAGACCACACAGGTTTTCCAGTGACGTCCCAGGAGTGAATACATTTAAACCACATCTCTTAGTGCTGCAATAGCATGATTATATCAAATGCAGACACAGCATGCGTCATACCAGCCAGGGGAGTGGTATTAGTTGTAAGTCTGCATGCATAAAACGTTTTTATTTAAAGCACTGCCTGTGTAAATAGGCCAGCACAGCTGACACGCCCACAGCACAATCTCTCATAACCATTGAAATACAAAACTTGTAAACAACCTGGGTCATATTTATTTAAGGACTCTTTATATAGGACGCATTTTTACTCCTTATAGAGGACATTTTTAATTCCACATTCAAGTACCTACAACAAATATAGCTAGAAAGTTTAAGTACATAGCGGTGCAGTCATGTGTGACCTACATTATAACAGGATAGAAGCTGATTCAATATTTCAGAGTAAACACCTAGTGTTTGAACACAGATATAAAGGCAGTAACAATGAAGCGTTAGTGTTTATCTTCACCAGGTAAATATTAATGGTGGGGCTATAACTAGGGCTAGCTCTTATCACACGTTGGGGGAGAGCAGGGGTACGGATAGGCTAACTCTATAGAAAGCTTGTCGTCTACAGGAAGGTCAACAGGCTGTAATAGAGGACGCTTAACTGTCAAAATTCAAGGAAAGCTAATCTGTAAAGAATTGGATGGCAGATATATGTGTTTGTGAAGACAAACCATTGGTAGAAAGATGTTAAGACCCCGATGACCTTGACACAGGGATTTTTAATCATAAACACATGGAGTACTAGTAAACACAGGAAATAGACAGGAGCACTAAGGTAAAATGACCTTCACAAATAACACTGTAGATAGGCCAAATGAAGAATGATCTTGACCATAGAAATGTACACCCCACCTTAAAGAGAATGACATTGATACCAGAAATGAATAAGAGCAATAAAAAACAATGACCTTGACACCTGGATACTGTAGACAGGCACTTATGCAGACAGGCCAAAAGTAAAGTGATTTCATGACTGGGGTAGGACAAAGTTGTGGAAGTGTCTCATGGAGATGTCCAATAGAACACAACAATGATAGGGATAAATGGAAGGAAGGGAACAAGGGGGAGGCACCACAGGACCAATATTTCACCCACGTTAATGATTATCTACAATGCTTTGTAATTAGTTTGGAACTTGAATAGGTGTTCTATTCCATTACCTGGGAGAGACCAACCTTGTCCCTTTAACCTTCCTCTCTATGTGTCGCTCTTATCAGTCAGGTGATTTACAAACTTTTAAAAGGAACAAATCTCTTTAGGTACCTGTGAATTGAATCTAGTGATTTCTACCGAGACCACTTTATGTGTGTACACTAAAGCCCTGATTTGAGTACTGTAATTAGAGCTATTCTGACGACCCCTTTCTGTTCGTGTTTACAGGACAAGTTCTAACCTCAATTTAGTAAAAGGCTGTAGAATTAGTAAGTAGTGAGGTGTCACCCCTGGCCAGACATATATAATGGGGAGTCCAGGGCTTTGTAGTGTTTATGACACATTTGATGGGTATGACCTTGGCTGTAATTCCTGGTGGGTAGCTATCCTGTTGTGATTCTACAGGCTGGACTGCCAGAGCTTCTATCTCTACTGCAGACTTTCTACTGATAATTCACAAAAATAACATATGAAAATGACAGCTCAACACCAACCTCTAATTAAAATCTTTTTAGCTGAAAAATAAAATGTCATTTTTCCACATGCCTTTGCTTGTGTTTGACCCCAGACAAGTGCCCATTATGATCAGTTTCCTCCCACTCCTATTGTCAATCCTTCCAAAAGGTTCCATCCCAATAAAATTAATTATAACCTGACCTTATTGGGGATTTGAATACAAAGGACAACACCACTCGACAACTGTTCTTTGACCAGCCAAGCTGAACAAGAAAGCCTGCTGTTTCAGAACAACCCCGGGAACTGTCACAACACTCCATGAAATTCCCGTCCGTTATTGTTGGTTGGAATACTGTGTTTCTCACAACAATAAATGGCTGATTGCTGACATTGCAACTTTTCGAGCTCATCGGTCTCAAAAATGACTTGTATTGGAGCCATTTCATTAGGACTATAGAACCAATATGAAATAGCTTCCTTCTGAGGGTGTAATTATGTTTCTCCCTTAAACCAAAGGACTACTATTTAACAGACAATGAGTTGTCTCAGTGATATCTAAGTTGGATCTCCCTCTACTTGTATTACCAGAGGGTCAATATCTGCTGATAATGAATTACTTGTTCAGACAGGACATAGGTAAACAATCATTCTACCTATATCAACTTTGAGCTACATGGAAAATGAGCTTCTGTAAAAGTTTAACAGAACGCCCTGTTACATGGTATGTTGTATCTTTGATTGAAGGACCAGGATGATGGATAGAGTAGATGAGTGGATGAATAAACAGACATACAGAAATATGTACGAAATAAATATTAACAGAAAACATCAGAATAAAGCCGAATCATTTGTGTACTGCGATGTTATGTTCTGTTTATACAAACAGTGACCTTAACCTTTGACCTTCAATCCTGAAATGTGACTCAGAGCAAGCATTTTTGGTTAGGAATCAATGTACAAAGTTTTAGTGTTATCAGCCTATGTGAGCTATTGCGTTTACACAAATTTTTCGATTATACCAAATACCACAATGTAAAATTTCAGAAATATCAGACTTCTGGAAGGATGGTCACCAGTAATGTGACAGACGGACAGGTACTGTGATAAATCAGGGGCATCTCTGATGCAGGCCCTAACTACTGTAACTATGGGGGTAGTGTGTGACATTGACAGGTACTGTGATAAGTCAGAGGCATCTCTGATACAGGCCCTAACTACTGTTACTATGAGGTTAGTGTGTGACATTGACAGGTACTGTGATAAATCAGGGGCATCTCTGATGCAGGACCTAACTACTGTAACTATGGGGTTAGTGTGGGACACAGAAATATCAGACTTCTGGAAGGATGGTCACCAGTAATGTGACTGACGGACAGGTACTGTGATAAATCAGGGGCATCTCTGATGCAGCGCCTAACTACTGTAACTATGGGGTTAGTGTGTGACATTCACAGGTACTGTGATAAGTCAGGGGTATCTCTGATACAGGCCCTAGCTACTGTAACTATGAGGTTAGTGTGTGACATTGACAGGTACTGTGATAAATCAGGGGCATCTCTGATACAGCCCCTTACTACTGTAACTATGGGGTTAGTGTGTGACATTGACAGGTACTGTGATAAATCAGGGGCATCTCTGATACAGGCCCTAACTACTGTAACTATGAGGTTAGTGTGTGACATTGACAGGTACTGTGATAAATCAGGGGCATCTCTGATACAGGCCCTAACCACTGTAACTATGGGGTTAGTGTGTGACATTGACAGGTATTGTGATAAATCACGGGCATCTCTGATACAGGCCCTAACTACTGTAACTATGGGGTTAGTGTGTGACATTGACAGGTATTGTGATAAATCACGTGCATCTCTGATACAGGCCCTAACTACTGTAAGTATGAGGTTAGTGTGTGACATTGACAGGTACTGTGATAAATCAGGTGCATCTCTGATACAGGCCCTAACCACTGTAACTATGGGGTTGGTGTGTGACATTGACAGGTATTGTGATAAATCACGTGCATCTCTGATACAGGCCCTAACTACTGTAACTATGGGGTTAGTGTGACATTGACAGGTACTGTGATAAATCAGGGGTATCTCTGATGCAGGCCCTAACTACTGTAACTATGGGGTTAGTGTGGGACATTGACAGGTACTGTAATAAATCAGGGGCATCTCTGATACAGGCCCTAACTACTGTAACTATGGGGTTAGTGTGGGACATTGACAGGTACTGTAATAAATCAGGGGCATCTCTGATACAGGCCCTAACTACTGTAACTAGGGGGTTTCTGTGTGACATTGACAGGTACTGTGATAAATCAGGGGCATCTCTGATACAGGCCCTAATTACTGTAACTAGGGGGTTTCTGTGTGACACTGACAGGTACTGTGATAAATCAGGGGCATCTCCGATACAGGCCCTAACTACTGTAACTTTGAGGTGTTAGTGTGTGACATTGACAGGTATTGTGATAAATCACGGGCATCTCTGATACAGGCCCTAACTACTGTAACTATGGGGTTAGTGTGGGACATTGACAGGTACTGTAATAAATCAGGGACATCTCTGATACAGGCACTAAAAACTGAAACTATGAGGTTAGTGTGTGACATTGACCGGTACTGTGATAAATCAGGGGCATCTCTGATACAGGACCTAACTACTGTAACTATGGGGTTAGTGTGTGACATTGACGGGTACTGTGATAAATCAGGGGCATCTCCGATACAGGCCCTAACTACTGTAACTTTGAGGTTATTGTGTGACATTGACAGGTACTGTGATAAATACTGTAACTATGGGGTTAGTGTGTGACTTTGACAGGTACTGTGATAAATCAGGGGTATCTCTGATGCAGGCCCTAACTACTGTAACTATGAGGTCAGTGCGTGACATTGACAGGTACTGTGATAAATGAGGGGCATCTCTGATACAGGCCCTAACTGCTGTAACTATGGGGTTAGTGTGTGACATTGACGGGTACTGTGATAAATCAGGGGCATCTCCGATACAGGCCCTAACTACTGTAACTTTGAGGTTATCGTGTGACATTGACAGGTACTGTGATAAATGAGGGGCATCTCTGATACAGGCCCTAACTGCTGTAACTATGGGGTTAGTGTGTGACATTGACGGGTACTGTGATAAATCAGGGGCATCTCTGATACAGGACCTAACTACTGTAACTATGGGGTTAGTGTGGGACATTGACAGGTACTGTAATAAATCAGGGGCATCTCTGATACAGGACCTAACTACTGTAACTATGGGGTTAGTGTGTGCCATTGACAGGTACTGTGATAAGTCAGGGGCTTCTCTGATACAGGCCCTAACTACTGTAAGTATGAGGTTAGTGTGTGACATTGACAGGTCCTGTGATAAATCAGGGGCATCTCTGATACAGACCCTAACTACTGTAACTATGGGGTTAGTGTGGGACATTGACAGGTACTGTAATAAATCAGGGGCATCTCTGATACAGGCCCTAACTACTGTAACTTTGAGGTTATTGTGTGACATTGACAGGTACTGTGATAAATCAGGAACATCTCTGATACAGGCCCTAACTACTGTAACTATGAGGTTAGTGTGTGACATTGACAGGTACTGTGATAAATTAGGGGCATCTCTGATACAGGCCCTAACTACTGTAACTTTGAGTTATTGTGTGACATTGACAGGTACTGTGATAAATCAGGGGTACCTCTGATGCAGGCCCTAACTACTGTAACTATGGGGTTAGTGTGTGACATTGACAGAGATGAACGGTAAACTTTAACCATTACTTATTGTCTAAACATAGCTGTACATTGACAGTTGAACATTTAGTGCAGTGAGAGTTTTGCAGATTTTCAGGGAGACAAATTACGTAATATTTCATCTTTGTGCACTGGAAGCAAGCCAATCAACCATGGGGGTACTGCAGGCCTAGCACCTATCAATCAGTGCCCAAGTTGTTCCAAACTAATTGAATGTGGGACCCAGATGCTCTAGAATTCCAATATCTGATTAATTCTATTGTTTTTGTCAACTTTTTTTTTTTTTAATTTAAATTTAAATTCAAAATTAGGTTTCAGTCATAGTGTTTCAATGGTTATGTTGATTAATTAATGAAATTAAAATTTTATATAATGTAATTTTTAACAAGAGGCCCAAGAGGGCCTGTATCACTCACCTGAATATTTAAGCAGTCATAGCAAAATATTCTCATTAAATATTATATTGCACTAAAAATATTTCCCTCGCAAACTTTGTTGGCTCCATCTGTTGAAACTACCAGCAAAATATTATTATAAGATTCTATGCTTTTTGATTCTTCTTCAGAAGTTGCTTGACATATTTTTCCCTTTGATCTTGTAAGTAGGTCAATGTCATTTCCCTTCTCAAATTGGTTAGCTCTATTCCAAAAAGCTACCAGCCAAATCTTATGAATCCATTCCTTTTAGTTCTCAAGAACAAATCCATTAAAATGTTGTTGACCTCTGTGACCTCTAAAGTAGGTTGAGGTCATTTTCATTTGCAAACTTTGGTGAGCTCTATCCCGGGAAGTCACCAGCCAAATATTATAATTTTATGCCTTTTAATTCTTCAGAAGAAGCTGTTTGAACTGTTTGACATATTTGAACGCTGTGACCTTGAAAGTAGGTCAAGGTCATTTTCATTCGCAAACTTTGTTTGGCTCTTTCCCAGGAAGCCACCTGCCAAATATTAAGATTTTATAACTACCAGTTCTTCAGAAGAAGTCGTTTAAAGTGTTTGACATATCTGCCTCATGTGACCTTAAAAGAAGGTCAAGGTCATTTTCATTCTCAAACTTTGTTCGGCTCTTTCCTAGGAAGCTACAAGCCAAATATAGAGATTATATACCTTTCAGTTCTTCAGAAGAAGTCGTTTGAAGTGTCTGACACATTTGACTCCTGTGACCTTGAAAGAAGGTCAAGGTCATTTTCATTCTCAAACTTTGTCGGGCTCTATCCAAGGAAGCCATCAATCAAAAATAAAGATTCTATACCTTTCAGTTCTTCAGAAGAAGTCATTTGAAGCTTTTGACATATATGACCCCTGTGACCTTGAAAGTAGGTCAAACTAGTTTTCATTCTCAAACTTTGTTGGGCTCTATCCCAGGAAGCCACCAGCCAAATATAAAGATTATATACCTTTCAGTTCTTCAGAAGAAGTCGTTTGAAGTGTTTGACACATTTGACCCCTGTGACCTTGAAAGAAGGTCAAGGTAATTTTCATTCTCAAACTTTGTTGGGCTCCATCCAAGGAAGCCATCAGCCAAATATGAAGATTCTATACCTTTTAATTCTTCAGAAGAAGTCGTTTGAAGTTTTTGACATATTTGACCCCTGTGACCTTGAAAACAGGTCAAGGTCATTTTCGTTCTTAAACTTTGTAGGGCTCCTACCAACGAAGCTTTCAGCCAAATATCATGACTCTAGGCCTGTCCGTTCTTCAGAAGAAGTTGTTTAAAGGAAAAGTTGACGGACGAGGACGGACGAGGACGGACGCACTTTGTGCCAGGTGAGCTAAAAACTAACGAAATTTGTTGCAATGACGTTTTCACTATGTCAAAAAGCACGATTGATAACAAATACAAATGTTGTTTCACCTGGATGTAACGTATTGACATGTGGCAACATTTCACAGCAATCCCCAGTGAAGGCAGGTGTCCACTTTAAAAGCCTACCCGTTATTGTAGACATTTTGAAGTGTTTAAAACATGACAATTCGTTGACAGGTGAATCATTCTGAATGCTATTCACAATTTGATATTTATATAAATACCAGAACATTTCTCTGACAAGTTGTCTGCTTCTGAAGGCATACATGTATGCATGAATAATTTATTGTATCTTTGCATATATATTTAAGTGCTTATACTTAAATGAAAACAGCATACCAATTAGCAGCCCTGTGACTCTGAAATTTTTAAAGTGTCAGACAAATAGGTAAAAAATAACATGAGAATACAAATATAACCAAGCTCCCATCCAAAATGATTTCAATCAAGTACCAGCTCCTAGACAGGAATCCTGGTGACTGCTGAGTGTCCTAACAGTTCACAAACAACAAGATGAGACTGTGTAGTACTAACACTGGTATGTCTTCAGCACTGTCTGGGTCTTAGACAATCCAATTTACTCCAGCTCAATTAAGACATCTTACAACATTCTTATGTAGGGATCTACTCTAGACTCCTTACAGATACTTATTTTTATTTATATATTTGTGTGGATTTACATGACTGCAGGAAAACTTGCTCTAAGTTGTCATTTATAATGCTCAGATCAATGTTGAATACATTGATATGAGTAAACAACTTCCCGTTTCGTCAGTGATTAACTATAGCCTCATTAATTGCTTCTTCTGTAGCCTGCGTCAGAATTTGTAGGTATGGGCGCAATATTGTCGCGACCTTAAGATGTCCTTGTAGGTGCCATAACATGTTCATAATATATGATATGTAACATGGCAATTAATTGTTTCAGAGAAATAGCCCAAATAAGTGTTAAAATAAACACTAATATAATGCATGCATCAGGACTATCACTCATATGTCTCAAGGTAGGTGGGAGTGGTGATTTTATTTCAAGAAGTTTCTATTTTGATTTTCACTTAATCCATACACTGTTTATTTTGGACAATAACAAATCTTTTCCTTTTTTTATTACCAAAATAGAAAGTCTTCCGTTGAAACTTTTAATCCAAACTTAACAGAGACTGGCTTTAACAAAGCATTGCACTTTACCTTTCTGTTAGAAAAACCAATGCCAGAACACAATGCATAATAACTATAAACTGAACACATAAAACAGACAATGGGACCCATCAATGTTCAGTTTCGGGAATATCAATGTTTTTTAGGACCTAAATGTTCATTTTTGAGTCACATTTAAGCCTTTAGATTGTAGCAACCTCTTTTTATCATGGTGAGATAGCCAAGACTGGTATTTACAAGTCAAATGATAGCACGCCATGAATAATGCATGTAGTCATTTAAAGGCATCAATCTAGCCCATAAAATGTCAGGCCTGCTCTCCTCATTGAAGAAGCACAAAAGCAACAAGCTATGGACTTGGGATAGAGATTGATGGGCCCCAATTGTCTGCTGGGAGACAGTAAGCCAGCATCCATCACTCCACATTCCTGGAAGGGAGATTGGACCCCATCCCCATCAGACCCTGTCTCCATAAATCCACCACACCAGTAATAGCCGAGGGCTGGGCACTAAGCTTACACCAGCTGCTTGGTATTCGGTGCAGTATTTCCCTCCCCTAACACTAACCCAACATTGATGGCTGTTGGCTGTCTGGTCAACAACAGACAAACAGACAAATCCCTCCCATTTCATTGCTAATAATTACTCACCCATTCAGAAGCAGTAAAATGGCAAGGCAGTACATTAAATGTAAGAGGGTGGCTCGGTTTACCCATGTAAACTAAATGCAGGAGCTGTTATCCTTAATTCTTCAATAACATCTGAATTCTTCAATAACAAGTTGAATTTAATTAAATATTATTGATAACATATCAGTCTGAAATAGTAGAAAAAAAATACCACTTGACCAATTACCTGTGACCTTGAACAGCAACCTTTTTATATTGTATGTGTGTATGTGAGGATTGGGAAACTGTTACTATGACCTTGGGCAGTGACCCCTGTTTATACTGTGTGTATGTAAGGGTTGGGAAACTGTTTTAGTGACCTTGGACAATGACCTCTGTTTGTATGTGCATAAGAGACGGTTATGGAACTGTTTCAGTGACCTTGGACCATGACCTCTGTTTGTATGTGCATATGAGACGGTTATGGTACTGTTTCAGTGACCTTGGACAATGACCTGTTTGTATTTGTGTTTGAGATGGTTATGGTACTGTTTCCGTGACCTTGGACAATGACCTCTGTTTGTATGTGTGTTTGAGTTGTTTATGGTACTGTTTCAGTGACCTTGGACAATGAGCTCTGTTTGTATGTGTGTATGAGATGGTTATGGAACTGTTTCAGTGACCATGGACAATGACCTCTGATTGTATGTGCGTATGAGATGGTTATGGTACTGTTTCAGTGACCGTGGACAATGACCTCTGTTTGTATGTGTGTATGAGATGGGTATGGGACTGTTTCAGTGACCTTGGACAATGACCTCTGTGTGTATGTGTGTTTGAGATGGTTATGGTACCGTTTCAGTGACCTTGGACAATGACCTGTTTGTATGTGTGTATGAGATGGTTATGTAACTGTTTCAGTGACCTTGGACAATGACCTCTGTTTGAATGTGTGTTTGAGATGGTTATGGTACTGTTTCAGTGACCTTGGACAATGTCCTGTTTGTATTTGTTTATGAGATGGTTATGGTACTGTTTCAGTGCCCTTGGACAATGACCTCTGTTTGTATGTGTATATGAGACGGTTATGGTACTGTTTCAGTGCCCTTGGACAATGACCTCTGTTTGTATGTGTATATGAGACGGTTATGGTACTGTTTCAGTGTCCTTGGACAATGTCCTCTGTTTGTATGTGTGTATGAGATGGTTCTGGTACTGTTTCAGTGACCTTGGACAATGTCCTGTTTGTATTTGTGTATGAGATGGTTATGTTACTGTTTCAGTGACCGTGGACAATGACCTCTGTTTGTATGTGTGTATGAGATGGGTATGGGACTGTTTCAGTGACCTTGGACAATGACCTCTGTTTGTATGGGCATAAGAGACGGTTATGGAACTGTTTCAGTGACCTTGGACAATGTCCTCTGTTTGTATGTGTGTATGAGATGGTTCTGGTACTGTTTCAGTGACCTTGGACAATGAGCTCTGTTTGTATGTGTGTATGAGATGGTTCTGGTACTGTTTCAGTGACCTTGGACAATGAGCTCTGTTTGTATGTGTGTATGAGATGGTTCTGGTACTGTTTCAGTGACCTTGGACAATGACCTGTTTGTATTTGTGTATGAGATGGTTATGGGACTGTTTCAGTGACCTTGGACAATGACCTCTGTTTGTATGTGTGTTTGAGATGGTTATGGTACCGTTTCAGTGACCTTGGACAATGACCTGTTTGTATTTGTGTTTGAGATGGTTATGGTACTGTTTCCGTGACCTTGGACAATGACCTCTGTTTGTATGAGTGTATGAGATGGTTATGGTTCTGTTTCAGTGACCTTGGACAATGACCTCTATATTAAGTAAATATAAGGGTTATGTAATTGTGTATGTGAGTTTGAAGGTAAACAACTGTTTGTACCGAGTAGTGTACTGGTTAACCCAGCCATATGGACACACTCTAGTCTCACACAGAATCCAATATTTGAAACAGGAAGAAGGTACTTAACATGTCTGACAGTCAATAACATGCTGTACACCAGTACAAGTAGAACTGGGGCTATACACAAACAGATGGAAAATCAATACACACCTTTTAGCATGTCATCTACACACAATGTAACAAAAAACTTACTAGGCATTACATTAATGTATGATTAATGGGGCCTGGTCTGTAATGAAATAAATGTAAGATTTATATGTGTCTAGATGCAGTGATATATAACACCTGTAACACGGACTTCATTTACTGCCCTGGTTGATAATAAACAGTCTTGACTTTACAGATAAAAGTGGAGCTATATTGTGTTCAGGTCTGTAGGTGTATTCAGCACAACACAATCTACTTTTAATAAACCCTATACACACAAAAAACGTGATTAATCTACGATAAATTGGCTCAGTCGGACTATTTATGAATCAACTGATATAAGATATTGTGATATGTGTCCATTCTCATGGTGTATCCCTTCTATACACACAATAGTTGACAATAGGTCAGGCCAGCACTGTGATGTTGTAACAGTGTTGTTGTCTGGCACACTGCCAACACCAACACACTAATTTATGTTCACAGATTATTTGAGTACAACATCATCAGGATACAAGTGTACAAGTACACCTACAGTAATGACAGCAAAGCCTAGAAACAATGCACTATCAGTGTACTGGTATGTTTTGTTTTTGTTATTCCCACTAAAGTAACAGCTCTGGACATCAAAGTCATTGCAGATTTTGTCAAAGCATTAGTACCAGCATGAATTAACATTTAGTAGCATTGTCTTATGTCCCTGCTATTTTATCTAGTTTTGCTGGAATCTGATGGATGAAGATTTGCGATGACCTATATATACTGACGACCAGTCACTCTACTTTAGGATCAGTAGGACAGGTTAACCAGCCTTCAGTTGACATGGCGATGATTTAGATTTATTATTGTAGCCACTTAAAAGTGAGGACAAACAGTTCCAGCTTCTGACTGGGGACCAAGGAGCCTAGGAACTGGTCGATAAAGTGCTGACAATAATGCTGACAATTATGCGGCAAGTCTTTCTCACTGTGCCTCCCATGGCGTCTATGAAAATGAAATAAAACTAAAGAATGTATGTAAGCGTGTATTTCCACTGCCATGTAAAAGTAGTTCATCAAAATGATACCACAAATACAGGCCCCAGAGCAAAAGCAAGATTTGTCTATATTAATTCTGACCTTGACATTTAACATAAAATGCTTGAACACCAACTCATTAAAACTAGCTTAGTCACTTAACATTTGTATGAAGTTTCATGGACAGATATGGGAAACACTGTAAGTTTACCCTTTTCATGACAGGCCATAACAAAGTTGCATCCGTAGATCAAACTAAATTATGACATCACAGCATCCCTCTTTATGTATGCAAGTAGTAGAAATTTCGTAAAATGAATTTCATTAAACTCAAAGTAGAGTGTACATTTTCTATCCTAAAAGGTCCTAAAAAGATACCAATTGCACCTAAAAATGTAAGTTAAATACTTCATATTAACCATTTGTTCTAATTAGGTAATGGTAAAACTTATTAATGTTGAAAACTTGTTTGGATGCAATTCATGTCAATATGAGAAATACTTGTGTCTGATATACTGTTCTGTCAATACAGACTTGTAGGTATGACAAACTGTACAGAAACCTAAACATCAATCAGAAACAGACATTCCTACTGACAACTAGGCAGTTCACACCAATCTTACAGTACATGATGTGGCTCGGGCTTATTACTCTCCTCTGGTACAAATACAGAGGTCACCTTCATCATTAATAACAACTATTCTGCTGTAAATTGCCATGGCTGTATGTGAAATTGTTTTCGTCTGTATTGAGTGCTCATCATTGCTGATAATCAATACTGCGTCACCATGCATGCTACCACCCACTTTGTCATCTGGTGCATGCAAGCCTGTGCCACCACTGTGTTGTAGCTTTACTCAGGGGACACCCAGTGTAATTATGGAAGCTCTATCCAGGCCTGAATCCCCTGGTAATGGATCAGATTATAGAACAGGAGATGTACACTGACAACAGCCGTCAATGATCACCGTCTAATCAATCAACAACTTCCACACACATTTCTAACCTTGAGCTTTTAATACTCTTGAACCTAATTACAACTATGACATTACTTTCCAGCTATCAAATAGCTGTATGCATAACTGAAACTTGTTTATTTGCACTTGATGGTGGCGACAGGAATATGCTAACATTCCAAACTACACAATGTCAAAATATTCTAGTTTCAAGTTCACTTCACATTACATCACCAAGTTCCGGCATGCAATGACTATAACAATAATCAGGGCTCTGAGTACTGCTGTTAACTATAGACAGAGATAGTTGTGGGGATACACAGTAGTTCACCAGTGTAACTAGTGCAGACAGTAATAACACTAATGGCAAACACTAACAATGACTTCTACAGTATTGACACAGACCAGATCAAAGAGGCACCATGAAACAACTATCATGTAATCGACAAAGTATTCGACCATGAACGTTTAATGTACCATGAACATTTCAGATCTACCACTGGTGCGTGTATGATAGATATAGCTGAATACAATGATCACTAACAACTCTGGTCAATTAGGACATTTTTAATTCCATCTCATTAACTATACATTTGAACAGTAATTACAGAATTAGCATTCCTCCCTGTAATGTTGGTTTGCCTTGCTGTTTACAGTCCGCTCTCATCGACTTATCACAGCCTCCTAACACATTTGTACCTGTAGATATTTTCAAATGACATATTTGGTATAATACATATTTATATGTACTTAAAAATACACAACTTTACAGCTTATTTTTTTCTTTCCTTTTCAATAGAAATTTAAACAAAGTGGGTGAACCTTTAAAACACTCTTGGAAATGGGGCTGAATAACATACGGCAGACAATACCACAAACTTGAAGAAAAATTCAAATGTTGATTTGGTAAATCGTGGCCTTGGACTACTCCTCAATATTTCAGTATTTTTAAAGGCAATTTACATTAAAATCTACAAGCTTGACACATGAAAACCAGGAGGTCAATCAAAAAGCAAGAAATGCCCTTAAATCATTTAAAAAAAACAGTTTGATTTGTATTTAGTAAATGGATTTTCTTAGGTCCCTGAGAAGCATATCTAATTGCTTACAAATGCTTCCAGAATAAACATTCATCATGAATACCGTTTTACAATTTAATCTTAGCCAAGTACTTAAGACCTGTTTGTTCCTCTACCAGCCCTTTTACATATCTAGCTTCTATGACCGGCTCTATTCCCAAACAGCGGAATAAATAAATTTAAAGTAAAGATTATGTATGTGAGCAGCCTATTAAGATCTTGTATACATATATTTTGGCTGTGGGGAAGCCTGTAGGTCAGCCAAGCGAACAAACAAAGGATTGATTCATACAAGATTAAATATTGACCCAAGTACCAGGTATTGAACCCTAATCTTCAATTGAAAACTTAGTGCCTTGGTAAGCTTATACACAAGGATATCTAAAAATAAGACAAGAACCAACTTGTAACCAGCCAGTTTATTCTGAAGGGATTGAATTTATTGTAAAGACTTAATCAAGTCATTCCAAAACACCTCCCAGAAATATACATCACATAAAGTCTCACTGGTTGTATCGCCTCATGACAAATATCATATATACCAGTACATTTTGTCATAAACACATAATCCACATTGTATAGGTCGAACATAACCATTGTATGTGATCAGCTTTCATGAATGCATTCATTTCATTTTCGCTAGACCAGAACTCGTACACTTCAATCAGAGTACCAATTCTTCAATTCTTGTTTAAGAAATCCATTGATAATACCAATTGATTTTTTTTCTACCAATAAAGAACTTTATATATGGAAGCAATTAGACAGTCTACGATCTTTGGTCCCACAACTCCGCCCCCTATTCCTGTCTAACATCCTTTCCACACCCCGACTGCCCTTTCTGTTCCGCTTCACGAACATCCTCCCCACATCCATATAAACAGATGAGACACCTGCCAGACAAATTTGCCAGCCTCAGACATTTGGTCAGGAACCCATCAACCAATCCTGTATTATTTTGTCACAGTGAAATCAATAGGGCTAAGGTTAACCTTAATACTTACTACATCTAAAACACCTACATAGGGACAGGACCTTAATTTCCCCCTTTCCCAGAGTGACGTAACCTAACTACATAATTTTGCCTTTTCTTATCCAATTAACATTATATCCGTCCCTTTTACCCCAGGTACACAATCTCATTCTTCTTTACTCAAGTAACATTACCTCAACATAACTTCCATACACCTTAACCAAAAAGGCATAGCCTCAATAATGTTTACCCTAGGGACATAATCCCAATATCCTTTACCCAAATGACACAAAACTAATTTTTATTTAACAGAAAGACAGAACCACTTGTAGTTACTTAATGGATATAATCTTGTACCTTTTTATCCAAGGGACATTACATAATACATGATTTACTCAACAGTCAGTATCTACCAGTTAATCCTCTTTACCCAAGGGAAATTCTCTCATTCCTGTACAATGTATTTTACACAGAATAGTCCCGCCGTTCTATTTGTAGCAAGTGGCCTTGACATTAGGATTTTCTGAAACCCCTATTGCACATCTACATATTTTGTAATTTGACTTCTGGATTCTTAGACAATCTTAGGAAATGAAAGTGTGGATGAAAGACAGACAGAAGGACAGATAGACCAGGACACATGCAGGGCCCTAATAAACTGATCGGGCCACAAATCTAGTTATTACCTTATCTTGACTACATGTAAGGATGGTTAAGAAACTAAAATGCTTTGTACCAGCATTTTTGAAAAAGGGGAAATTTGGGAGATAGTGAAATTAAATGAAGGTCAAAATCACCAAATGGAACAAAGGTCACTCATCGATTTCAATACATTTCATAGCCTACAATAATTTGTTAAATATCATAACCCTATACTACGGAAACTTGAAAAGTCAATGAAGATTTGATTATATTTGATCCCTGTAACCTTGAATGATTAATGTCCATTTTCAAACAATTCTGATAGCCCTCCATCCCAGCTGTCTCTTGGTCAGACATGATTACCTTAGGTCTTCTGGAACTAATATGTTTGACTTAGTGACCTTGACCTTTGACAGCATTCCATTCGTGATATCTGTGACCTTGAATGAAGGTCAAGCCAGTTATTTTAGCGACAGATGACAAAAGACTAAGATAGATGGCAACAGGTTACTTGAGCCTTGGCTCAGGTGACCTAAAACTGTACTTTTGGGGCCACCTTCGAAATATATGTTTGTTTGCAAAAACATACTGACATAAGCATAAATCCTTCTTAGTGAAAAAGAGGACAAGGGAGAACCCCCCACCACAACCTCCAGTGTACTCATTATCTTTACACTTTTATAACAACTATCATTTTGATAATTTGACAGTATGAAAGGAACCATTTAGAAAAAATAAATAAATACATAAATCTACAAGCACAGGATTAAACTTTTCCTGTGAAATCAGCAGGAGAAGTGTACATCCAATCAGCCACCAGGCTGTGTTGGCATGTTACTGACAAAGGGGCAAATACCCATTACAGGGTGGTAGATAAGGAGGACTCTACTGATAAGTGGGACAAGGCTGGTTCTGTTGGTACCTATCTTCTACAATAGACAAATCACAGGCCCTGTCATCTACACAAGTTAATGGTAGACAAACCACAAAGGCCACCATTTAAAATCTCTATAATGGTGACCTTGATTAAAAATATCTCACGATTACTGTCGATTACCATTCACAGACCGCATTATATTTCTGCATTCACAGAACTTTTTTGTGCAATATATGTACACAGTTGGAAGGTCAACCATGTGTATACAGATATGAATATCATAGATAAAATATCATATGACTGTGTGTATCTATAGGGGTTTAATTAGTGGTAATTGGTATCATGTTTATCAAACTTAATCACTTTTTTCAAATTTTACAAAAAGACGAGAATTAGTGGGGAGGGGAGGGGCGGTGGCGGTGGCGGGGGCTGGGGCAGGGATTCATAAACAAAGAAAGGTGAATTTGGGCCCTGAGCCAAGTGTGCATTTAACCTTTAACCTTAACGGATGACCACAAAAATTGAATTTGAATTTGATGTTACCATACTATGAGATTAATATTAACTAAGTCTGTGGAGAGGTTTGCGAGATATCTTGTTCAGACTTTTATTTCAAAGTGTGACCTTTGACCCTTTAACCTTGAATTCTCGACCATCAAATTCTAATTTGGTGTGGAACTTGATGCTATTCTACTTTGATCCAAATATAAACTAAATCAGGTGAGGTGTTCAGGAGATTGTACGCTAGGTCTTACTATGGACAGTCACAAGCACACTGAAAAAGTGATTACTGTATCATCCTCCCTACTTAGTGGTGGTATACTAACAGTTCAACAACATAAACCATCCATCACGAGTTGGGAAATCCGTTTCTAACATAACATTATGTCAGAAAAGCAATATATTATGCATGATTCCAGTTTCTGTGGGAAAGAAATTTCTGAGAATAATGGCATCACAAGGAAACTTCATTTGATGCATGCTGTTAAAGCATTGTGACATCATTTATTAACTGATGACCGCGGTTCAAGCCGTTACACCGAACATGTTCATCATTGCTGTTTACAAGGGTTGGAATTAGTTAAACACCTTCTAGTAGAAAAATGTGAATCAATCAAAAATCATAATTTGTGATCTACCAGGTACTTACCGAATGTGACTTTAAGCTTCTGTCATCTACCAAGCCCAAGAACTTGTCAGCCAGAAATTCAATTGGCTTCTTCTTGCTGCTGTTCAGACAAGCCTTGTCAACAATGGTTCGGAAATTCTGTAAAACCATAGAAACAACAATTAAGAGGATACAAAAAAACGAAGGTTTTAAGTATAAAATGCTTGTTCAAAACAGGCAACCAACATTTTCAGGTTTCATTTTTGGAAACTTTTGTTCAAAGATGATAAAGAAAAGTTCCAAGGTGAAACCTTGAAAACAATGATTCAAAGACGACAAACCTTATACATCATGATTCCAAATGAACTCCATAGTTAAAGATAACTTAGAATCAATCATTAACAAAAACAAAATATTAAAGACTAGAAAATGTCTGCATGACATGAATGCCCGTCACCATGTCACCCCCCCCCCCCCCATTTTATGGCAGGGCCAAAAAAATGGATGGTGGAATGAAAGTTTTTGAGAAAGCTATTTACCTTCAGACAAATTGCTGTACCAAAAATGACAATAGGCCATAACTACAAATGACATAAGGAAACAGATCTAATTACAACGAGTGAAAATTTGCCATTCCAAGAAGTACTTGTGTAAAAAACTTGACAAACGTAGGTGAAAGAGTATACAAGTTATTCCCCTGACAAAGTGATAAATGGTTAACAATTGGCAACTGTAGGTGACAAGAGTATACGAGATGTGTCAACAAAGGGCCACAACTCTGTATGTAATGAGGCATGAGACCTGCAGTATACGACACTCTACCAACCCAAGTTGTTATCTGGTATTTTCATACAAATTTGGTAAAAGTACGTGAGAGTATATAAAAGCCTCCTTTGGAAGTACAAATTTCAAAAGAGAAATTAAGACAAGTGGAGATTCATACATAACAAGGATAAAACATGTAGAACCCTGAAGCAGTTTGCCCACACATGGGTACATAAATTGGTCTACTGTTGTTAACTGCGGAGATAAAAGAAAAGCCGGGTTGGAGAGTACAGTTTGTATACTGTTTATGTCCTCCAGCACTCTACAGACAACAACTATAAAACCACTTTATTAGGATAACTTCTCAACCATGCTTTTCTTGCTTGTCGAGCGGAAGCAATAACCATTGAAAATTAAAGGAAAAAAATTCCCTAGACAATTCAGAATGCAGGTGTTAAACCTAGAGGGTAAATCTTCAATATCTGATTGTAAACCAGAAAGTTTAATCAAATTAAAAAGACAATTTGTCAACTTCAGATTAAACATGTGTAAACACATGAATAAATAAGCACTACCTTAGCCATGTGCAACACTGTGACAAGCCCAAATAGATCTAGCCTGACAAAAATCTAACGACTGTCTGAACCCACACTTTCCCTCTATACAGGGCAAGGGGTCAACTAGTAATACCCATCATTGTCTGAGCCCAGTACTTTCCCTCTATACAGGGGTAGGGGTCAACTAGTAATATACTGTCCGAGCCCACACTTTCCCTCTATACAAGGGCAGTGCTATTGCCAGAATGGCAGAAAAGATTTTACTCCAACCTATGCAAAGAACTGTAGGAATTGTTCCTTCAAGAATGTTTTTAAAGAAAATTGTATTACTCCACAAGAATTACATGTAATTAGATGTCCCGCCTGTCCCCGCTTTGAGCATAAGATTCAATGTGTCAAGCTTTTGAGTTGAAGTTTGGAATTTTACTTTTATAAACAAGTTTGGCAATATATCAACATGGAGGTATAAAAAGAACAAGTGCTAATTGTAATGGGAGCCGGCTATTACAGATGTCGCCAAAACTACCCCTCCATTTTGAAAAACAAATGTAAATAGGAGAACGGAAGTTGCAGTGCCATAGTACACGTACATACCAAATATAAGCGATAATCAAAATATGTGAATTTCAACCAAAAATGCAGAAGCCAGTATACGACGACCATCTTGTCAGATCAGAATACGGTTGCTGGGGTTGAGTTCACAGTGCGAAAATACACTTACATACCGATTTATAGCGAAATCGAACAATAACTTAATTTCGACCAATCAGAAGCCAATATACAGAGGCCATTTTGTCAAATAACAAGAGGCCCAATGGGCCTGCATCTCTCACCTGATATTAATCTCACACTTGTAATCTTAAAAGTAGACTAAAATACAGCTACAGGCAGAATATTAGTGTTTGATTCATAAGAACCTTTTAAAAGATTTAAACATATGACGCCTGTGACCTTGAATGTCGAACAAGGACAAAATATTAGGTTGAACAGAGTTTATAGTCGTCCAACCCAGCATGCTTCTGGCAAAATGTTGTAACCCTGGACTTTTTGGTTATACAGAAAAAATAATTTAAAGATTTAAACATATTGACCACTGTGACCTTGAATATGGGTGAAGGTCATTCACTTGGTAGTCCTTAATCCCAGCATGTTAAGTTAATGGCCAAATATCATCACCCCTGGCCTTTTGCTTATTAAGAAGAAGTCATTCAATGGTTTTAAACATATTCGACCCCTGTGACCTTGAATATATATGTCAAGGTCATTCATTTGAACTTGGTAGTCCTTCATCCAAGTACGTTACTGGCCAAATATAATCATCCTATGCCTCTTGGTTATTCAGAAGAAGTTGTATAAATATTTTAACATAGTTGACCCCTGTAACCTTGAAAATGGATGAAGGTCATTTATTTGAACAAACTTGGTAGCCCTTTATCCCAGCATGTTACTGGCCAAATATCATCATCCTAGGCCTCTCGGTTATTCAGAAGAAGTTGTTTAAAGGTTTTACACATATTTGACCCCTGTGACCTTGAATATAAGTCAAGGTCATTTATTTGAACAAACTTGGTAGCCCTTCGGGCCAGGTAAGCTAATAAAATGAATGTCATGGTTGAGTTTGCAGTGCCAAAAAAGACATGTACATAACAAATTTGACTGAAATCGAACAATAACTGAATTTCGACCAATCAGAAGCTAGTATAAGGTGGTCATTTTGTCCATTTCAGAAAACAGGTGTTGCGGCTGAGTTTGCAGTGACAAAATACACATACAGTGGAACCCGCTTATTATGATATTCTATTTGCCAGAGAAAAATATCATAATATCATAAGAAGTGGGTTCCACTGAACATATAAAATTTGAGCAAAATCGAACAATATCTGAATTCCGACCAATCGTTGTAACCCTAAAGTTGGTAATCATCATCCCAACTTACTGTTCCAAGTATAATTAGTCTAACACTTTGTTTGAGATATACTGGCATATATAATACACAGCTAAATGCAAAAACTTAACATTGAGGAAGATGCTGACAAAGTCACTGGACCGTAAAATATAGGCCACATTCAGCATATGATGCATGGTTTAAAATGCAATATGTCTCAAATAACTACAGTCCAAGTTAAGTTAGTCTAACACTTTAAATGTTTAAAATTCACATTCAGCAACTGATGCATGGATTGAGGTGAAGTTTATAAGACACATGTTTTTCGGTGACAAAAAAACAATAAAACTACCTTATTCAATATCTAGAATGCAGATTTAAGACTAAAAAGTATTTGAAACTAGCACCTCTGATTCTAAACAAGGAAAATGGAGAAATTTTGGCACACTGACTCCTTTGGGCCCCACCCTACAGCCCTTGCGGGTAGGGCTGGCTCAAAATTTTTCTAAGTATCAAACTGTCAACTCAGGGTTATAATTCCAATCAAGTTATTAACATGTAATATTCAAAGTATCATTTGCCATTATAAACCATAATAAATTTTGCCCCC